>NC_142929.1:133489521-133549521 GCF_046866305.1 Octopus bimaculoides
CAGCGTAGCCGTCACTAACAAGCGATTTCAACTGACTAATAACTGGGTTTCGGTGCCTGTGTAACCTCGAGGAGACACTGACGTCCTCTCGGTCATCTCAGTCTGGACCCAGCGTTGAAGAAGCCGCATCTGAGAACAATGGAACATCGTGAAATGAAGTACTGTGTTCAAATACTCAACACGCTTCCCTATCCGGGAAATAAGCCCTTGGTTTTTATGATAGTGAGTTAAGTACATTAACTACAAGACCGCGCACCTTCATAGAAAAAACATGCATACACGCATTATGTGTGTGCGTGTATACATACATACATATATATATATATATATATATATATATATATATATATATATATTTTTTTTTTTATGGGTTTCAGCCAAGTGGCTGTGGTCATGCTGGAGCACCACCGTAACTTTCCGTCTGTATATATGTGTGTGTGTGTGTGTGTGTGTGTGTGTGTGTGTGTGTGTGTGTGTGTGTGTATGTGTGAGTGTGTATATGTGAGTGTGTGTATGTATGCATTCATGCATGTATGTACGTAATTATGTATATAATTATATGTAGATCAATATGCGTGTGAACGTTTAAATGTGTAAATGTATACATGTACACACACACACACACACACACACACTAATATTTACTCTACCATACGCCCAAACAATCACTTACGCCTACGCCTCTAATTCGAATATTTGCATACCTCCCTTAACTACAATTTAAAAAAAAAAGATAAATTGATTCCTCTGACATTTCGCCGTAGTAACTTTACCCATATGCTTTATCCCATAATGCTTTATTACTTAATATTTTCTCTGTACACATTCCACTAATCATGTATGTTTTAATGTTTGTCTTTTTAGCGGCCTATCTATCTATCTGTCTGTCTGTGTGTCTGTCTATCTGTCTGTCTGTCTGTCTGTCTGTCTGACCACTTTTGTCTGTCAGCATATCTAAATATCTGTATTCCCTCCATAGCTTTTCCACAAGCACACACACACACACGCACACACACACGCACACGCACACACACACGCACACGCACACACACTCAGTCCCATAATGTGGGCTGTACCCGTTTGCGAATCCACAGTATATATATATATATATATACGTGTGTATGCTGCAGTCGTGGGTGCGACACATGTAATGAAGGGGGCGGCCAATTTAGCTACCGGACAAAACCCACGCTACACCGATGCACACACTTGCACTTAGACAATCACTTACACAACCACACCCTCACGCTATTACCCCGATGGCTGAATGATAAACTTACTCCGAGAATACACACATATCTTCTATCACTTATCTCCTGCCGTTCATCTATATCGCCAAAGATTTGTGTACTCGACCCACTATCGCTAATGCCTACACAGGAACCTACAACTTTCATCAAATACACGACCCAGGTTACACAACATCCCTACAGCTTCTGAAAAACGGCCGATTAATTACTCCCCCAAACTAACTCCCACTATGAATTATCACTTACATAATACTTCGGAGAAAAATTCAATTTCTCCTATACAACTAAACTCTCCCATTTAATATCGCAGTCTGAAGATTCGCAAGAAGAAACTGACAGTCACTGGGGTAGACTGTGTTCCCGAATTTAAGCTCACTGTACACGTGGTATTGTATTTTCTTATACTTTGCAGTACACATATATATTTGTTGTTGTTGTTTGCACTCCGTCGCTTACGACGTTGAGGGTTCCAGTTGATCCGATCAATGGAACAGCCTGCTCTTGAAATTAGCGTGCAAGTGGCTGAGCACTCCACAGACACGTGTACCCTTAACGTAGTTCTCGGGGATATTCAGCGCGTGACACAGTGTGACAAGGCTGACCCTTTGAATTACAGGCACAACAGAAACAGGAAGTAAGAGTGAGAGAAAGTTGTGGTGGAAGAGTACAGCAGGGTTCGCCACCATCCCCTGCCGGAGCCCCGTGGAGCTTAAGGTGTTTTCGCTCTATAAACACTCACAACGCCGGTCTGGGAATCGAAACCGCGATCCTACGAATGCGAGTCCGCTGTCCTAACCACTGGGCCATTGCGCCTCCACACATATATATTACATATACCATATTTGTATGTATATATGTATGCATGCATGTATGTATGCATGTATGTATGTATGTATGTATGTATATGCACAAATATACATATCCATATATGTGCATACATATATATACATATACAATCATCCACATATATGAATGCATTTAATGTGTATGCGTGTGTATGACTGCGTGCTTTACATATATCTTGTAATGTACGCCATTCCCTTCATGTGTTGACTGGTGACCACCACTACGATACTGCTACGATTTCGCCACCTACTGATAGTATCGAAACCGCAACGCACCCAGTGGAGCCGGGCAGCATTGATGCTGCTCGGAAAAATCGGATTCCATTGGTTTTCATTCTAGTAATGTCTTTCCCAGCCTCATCTTTTCCATGTCCATACCTACATCAAACAGGGTGCAGCTGCAACTACTCCAGCCAGACAAAAAACAAAAAAAAAGAAAGAACTAGTTTGTTCTGCTACTGCTAGACAATGCGTTTTTCATTTCACTTTTAGTCCCTCTACCTCTCTCTCTCTTCCCCTTTGGTCTGTCTGCCTGCCTGCCTGCCTGTCTGTTGGCTTGTCTGTGTCTATCTCTGTCTCTATCTATCCGTCTGCCTCTCTTTCTCTCTCTCTCTCCTTCCTTCTTTCTTTCTGTCGTTTCCTCTCGCACAAAGATGCACGCATGCACGTAAGCTCACATAATTATACATTTTCATATGCATATACATACATACATACATACATACATATATATATATATATATATATATATATATATATATATATATATATGCATGTGTTCAGTGTGTATGTATGAATGTGTATATGTATGTATGAATGTGTGTATGTATGTATGTATAAGTGAATTAGCAAGTGTTGCTTTCCTTACGTCTCGATTCCCGCCCACGCTATTTCGTTGGTAGATCGGAGAAAGATGGCACGAAAATCGTTGGTGTTCGTATCATTCTTGATGTTGCTGTTGTTTTATTCTTTTGTTGTTTTTTTTGTAGTTCTTGTTGTTATCGTTGTTGTCATTGCGATTGTTTCGACTGATGCTGTTTATGTTGATGTCTATATCATCGCAGTCGTCGTCGTCGTCGTCGTCGTCGCTGCCACCACCACCACCACTGCCGACATCATCGGCGTCTGCTGCTTACACACACACACGCACATATATATACACTATATACACAAACACACATATATATATACATATATATATATATATATATATATATATATATATATATATAGACATACATATATATATAAATATATATATATATATGTGTGTGTGTGTGTGTGTGTGTGTATGTGTATGTATGAAGTGTGCCAATTATCCAAAGAGTGGACGCGTAGAGAAGCAAGATGAAAATAAAGATGAGAAGATATGTGCACCTCTTTGGGCATGCGTTGGCGTATACACATGTGTATGTGCACGTGTATGAGCATCTGAGTTTGTGTGTGTGTGTGTGTCTGTGTCTGTCTGTGTATGTCTGTGCGTGTGTGTTTGTATGTGTGTGTGTGTGTGTGTGTGTATGTGTGTATGTGTTAAACTCTTATAACTTTACTCAGAATATCGCTCGAGCAATGATTAACGCTCACAGTCTATTCAGTTATCAGCCGCCTACATTAAACATAACAGTGATTATTTCCACCTGCACATGACTAATACATTTGTGAGTGAGTGTACAATCTACTTAATCGGCCCTATTAAGTGATTATTATCTATTTTATTGATTCCTAAGGGCTAAACAGCGAAGTCGACTCACACTTTTGATCTTTGAGAGTAAGTGGACTAGGGGTTGGAGATAACTGTAAAGCAATTATTTCAGCATTCTACTGTTCGCACCAAGTCGTCAATAATAATAATATCCCTTTCTCCTAAAGGCCTGAAATTTTGGAGGGAAGGGACCAGTCAATTGCATCGACCCCAGTGTTTCACTGCTACTTAAGTTATCAACCCCAGAAAAAGGCAAAGTCGACCTCGGTGGAATTTGAACTCGGAACGTAAACATAGACGAAACGCTGCTATGCATTTTGCCCGGTGTGTTAACGATTCTGCCAGCTCGCCGCCTTAACGTCAATAATAATAACAATAATAATCTTTTCTACTCTAGGCACAAGGCCCGAAATTTTGGGGGAAGGGGGGGTAGTCGATTATATCGACCCCAGTACGCAACTGGTACTTAATTTATCGACTCCGAAAGGATGAAAGGCAAAGTCGACCTCGGCGGAATTTGAACTCAGAACGCAAAGACAGACGAAATACCGCTAAGCATTTCGTCCGGCGTGCTAACGATTCTGTCAGCTCACCGACTTAACAACAACAACAACAACAATAATAATAATAATAATCTTTTCTACCGGAAGCACAAGGCCTCACATTTTGGGGGAAGGGATAAAGTCGATTACATCGACCCCATTGCGTAACTGGTACTTAATTCATCGACTCCGAAAGGATGAAAGGTAAAGTCGACCTCGGCGGAATTTGAACTCAGAACGCAAAGACAGACGAAATACCGCTAAGCATTTCTTCCGGCGTGCTAACGATTCTGTCAGCTCACCGACTTAACAACAACAACAACAATAATAATAATAATAATAATCTTTTCTACCGGAAGCACAAGGCCTCACATTTTGGGGGAAGGGATAAAGTCGATTACATCGACCCCATTGCGTAACTGGTACTTAATTCATCGACCGCGAAATGATGAAAGGCAATGTCGACCTCGGCGGAATTTGAATTCAGAACGTAAAAACGAAGAAATGCCGCTATACGTTTTGTCCGATGCTCTAACGATTCAGCTTAATAATGATAATCCTTTCTACTAAAGTTACAAGGCCTAAAATCTTGGAGAAGGAGACTAGTCGATTACATCAATCCTAGTCTTTCACTGGTACTTAATTTATCAACCCCAAAAGGATGAAAGGTAAAGACGACCTCGACGGAATTTGAACTCAGAACGTAAAGACGAACGAAATGCCGCTAAGCACTTCGCCCAACGTGCTACCGATTCTGCCAGATCGCCACCTTAATAACAACAAAAACTACCACAATAATATTGATAATCCTTTCTATTATACAATGTCTTAGGCGTCAGTCAATTACATTGACACCAATATTCAGATGGTACTTATTTTGTTGACCTCAAAAAGATGAAAGACAAAGTCGACATCGGCGGACTTGAACTCAAACTTAAAGTGCTGGAAGAAATATCAGAACGCATTTTTTCTGAAGCTTCAACAGCTCTGCCAATCCGCTTCCCTTAAAATCAACAACAGCAATTATTGATTCCAAATTTAAGCACAAGGCCAGTAATTAAGAGAAAATAATTCTTGTTGATGTTTGTGTATGCATATAGACATACTTATATGTTCATACATATGCATATATATATACATAATTGTATAAATGTATGTATGTATGTATGTATGTATATATGTAGGTAGGTAGGTAGGTAGGTAGGTAGGTAGGTAGGTAGGTAGGTAGGTATGAAGAAGTCTACCTTGTTTTTAGTGATGCAGGTACATGTGACTTTTCAGTTTATCCTTAAATAAAGACATATTGCCACATAGATCATTCCTCTGCTAAGTCATACATATCCTTCTGTATCGCTAGCAACTATCACAGAAATATCGCTAGCAATCGCATCTATGTTGCTCAGTGCAAAACAACACATTTGCTCATTATGATAGTTTATATTCTTTGGTAAAATATATGCACGTGTGAGAGAGTGCTTTTCTTCTAATAACGTCTTTGAAAAATGTTCAAGATGATGCTTTTGACTATTGAAATATAATTATATTCTTCGTGAGTTTTCTTGTGAAATTAAAGTTGTTTTATTATCATTATATCGACTTCTATTTTGTTCAATGTGAAGCTGTGTTTCTGTTTACCTTTTTTCGAGAAGTATCTTTCTGATGAGGAAATTTATTAAAGTGAAATACAACCAGAACAGAAAAATAACGTTATGGCAAAAGATAACAGAGCTTACCTTTAATTCGAGATTGCATGCACATCCACTGCACTCAGGGAGTTTCTTCTTCGGAAAATTATCGAAACATAAAGTATTTTCCTCCAGTAGTAGCTGATAACAAAATAAGAATATAAAACTTAAAGACATTCTCAGGGATAGGAAAACACATCTTCTCGCTTCTCGCTTTAACATTCAATAATTATAATTTCGATGATGATGATGATGAAACGACGACGACGTTGATAATGATTTCTTTTATTTGTCACATGGATATTAGATAAATAGGAAATTACAAAAAAAAATCCCACATTGGGTGGAGAGCAGGGAAATTCGGATGAGGAGGGGCAGAGAAAAGTGACAAAAAGTAATACGTAATACACAAATAAATGACTGAAACGACCCTACTGCTAAAGCAGGACCTTCAACTGACACTGTTCAGGGAACCTCACAGATTCAAGATCACCATTTTCACCAAGAACAAGAGCTCTCACACAACTGTTGTTCTCTGACTCATAGCTGCATGTAGAGAGTAGTAGTTCGTCCCACTCTCGACATTTTCTCTGAGGAAGAGAACACCCCTTTCCAAGTAGAAATAATAGCATTTTTGTAGTACCACCAGGTTCCATCAAATGTATTGCGGCACCAGCCTTTGAACATGTGTATGAGGCACCAGTTCGGTTTGCTTCTTTGCTTCATGTTCATTTCTGATGACCAGAAGCACACTTCCATATGCCCTAGCACCATCAGTGGAGTATATATCAAGACACATCGTCTAGGCTTTTTTTCGCTGTGTATATAAGGGGATACAGAAACCACCACCAGACTTCGTGTAGCAGAAGTATGTCTTCTTCTCTGTCTCAAGCAAAGAAATGCACATTTTGGTGACATGCCGCTTTTACACTTCCTTCTTGAACTAGACTTGGCCCATGTTTAAACTTTCTTTTTGCCTAGTAAAGCTAATAAAAGAGAGATTGTTAATACTTGAAATCACACTTGCTAGTCCCACTGCACCCTTTCAACAATCTTACAGAAAGGCAGCACCCTCCTCTACGCTCTTACGTTTCACTTGAGGTAGAACTTGAAAAAGTTGACAACATATATATATATACAAAAAGTTGACAACATATATATATATATACATACATATATATATACGACGGGCTTCTTTCAGTTTCCGTCAGCCAAATTCACTCACAAGGCTTTGGTTGGCCCGAGGCTATAGTAGAAGACACTTGCCCAAGGTGTCACGCAGTGGGACTGAACCCGGAACCATGTGGTTGGTAAGCAAGCTACTTACCACACAGCCATGTGATTTTGTATGTGTAAAGGTTCGAAATCATTGTTTAGTGACTTGCATGGCAATGTCATGCAAGTCATTACAAGTATTTTCCATGCAATCGTTATCAACAGAAATGTAATTAATTTTTTCCATTTAAATTGCCTGTTTCTTGATGCGACGTATTTTTGTTCGTTTTATGTATTTATTTGTGTGTTTATATATTTATTTTATCTTTATTTTCTGTGTAAGAGTGAAAGTTGGCTCCACCTCTTGTTAAAATTATGTGTTGAATGTAAACAATCTAAAACAGAATCGTGTTTAAAACTGTCTTTTTTGCTTGAAATGGGTAAAACAAAATAAAAAGAATTTTGTCCAATATCTTTGTGATGGTTCCATGTGATATGACACAGAAAACATTCATCCAATTTTGAAAAGAATCAACAAAATGCAATCCAAATGTGGTGGGGTGGTTTACAACAGATCTTTCAAGAATGATAATAAAACAACAAAACAACAACAATGATGATGATGATGGCGACGACGACGACAACAACAACAACAATAGTAATAACAATTATAACAATGATAATAGACGTGACACTGTTATTGATAAAAATACTTGATATTGATTCTGTTGATAAAAATAACCTGATATTGTTATGGTTTAAAAAAAGGAACTGATATTGTAGTTGTTGAAGACTAACCTGATATTGTTATTATTGAAAAATGACCTGATATCGTTGTCATTGTTGGAAAAGAGAAAAAGATTTTGTTGGATAATTGATGTAGTATCATGAAGGAATAAAAAAAAAATTGAGTTAAAAGGGAAAAAAGGAAAAATTGAAGATTATCCATAAATACAGAGAGAGAAATTTACAAAAAACATGGCGCATGAATAAGGATGAAGTTATACCAGCAAGTAGCGGTCTGTAAGTAGTGGGTGCCTTGAAGACGGTAATAATTAAACTAAAAAATATTAATAAATCAGGGATGATTGCGAAATTTTGAATCGGAATACGTACTGAACTCTTCCAGAAGACAGCATTGTTGTGGTCAGTTTGGAATCTAATGAATGTTTTTGAAATATAAGGGAAGAAAGAAGTAATCGGTATAAAATCACCAGATTGAAATATTTAAATAATAATAATAATGATAATAATAATAATAATAATAATGATGATGATGATGATGACGGTGATGACGGTGATGATGATGATGATGATGATGATGATAAAGAGAAGAAGAAGAAGAAGAAAAAGAAGAATATTGGAGCTGCTGTCAGGCTTGAGGTGATCAAGAAGACAACATTGTTGGGTACAGCTCGCATTCTAAGGAAAGTATTGTCTCTTTGAATCAGAGGAAAAGGCTTTACTTGAAACCTTTGGTGATTTGTTATTGCCTGCTTTCAAGTAAAGAATAACCGGTAATTAAGAACTATCCGAGTGTCTTTCAGAATGATAATAATAATAATAATAATGATAATAATAATAATAAAATTCAATAATAATAATAAAATAATGATAAAATTCAGACCGAGAGGAAAAGCAGAATGTACGGAAAACGGGACGAAAGCTTAAGTATCTCCCTAGTGGGTACTCTGATTATAAACACATGCATAACTATGTCGGTAAACGAGTGCTTTGGGGATGTTAGCCAAGTTAGTGGATTCTTAGTGACAGAGAAATGATATGATCACGAGCCAAAGTGGATATCAAAGATATTAAGGAAATTAAGAAATATAAAGGACCATGATGAAGAGATTGTGGAACAAAATGGTAAAAAATTGTTTCTACTGTAAGTAATACATTCAGCATAACATCGAAACTACTACCTTAGTGATGGGAAGAAATTAGAAGAGGAAAAAATGTATTGTCGATCTGCAGAAAAGAGCCATCCATCCTGTATTCAAAAAAATTCGGAGATAGATTCTTGAGATTTGAGGAGACTTGTTGTCACTAAGTCTCAAGATAGCATTCTCGCTAATGAAATTAGCGTGTAGTAACTTTTGTATAACAACAACAATAACAACAACAACAACGTTTTCCATTATATAAGTCTTTTCTTTATTTTGGCTACAAACAATATCTATAATAACAACTATAGGAATAACAACATCACAAACGCCTAAACGGATAAAACCATTTTTATATTATAAACTCGAACAGGGCAAACTGCCAAAAATGTGAAAATTCTAAACCATGATAAACAAAATCTTCTTGGAGCCAGCCTCAATCGGGAATCAGTAGTAACATTTTGTAATGAACAATGAACTTTATAAACTCATTGAAGCGTTACTTTTTCCTAAATACATGACCTTCTCTATTCCATATAGACCTGCAGACTAGACTAATGTATATCCATAGAACGTTCTCCTGTGTAGGTAATTACGCATTTCTTTTAAACAATGGTAATGTGCCAACTTCGCAAGAAACAATATTGGGTTCAGTAATGTCTATACATTTTTGCACATAATATCGTCTCCTAGACATCGCCAGTGATTATCTATTGGCAGGAGACAATTTTTAATCTACTTATACATTTTTAAGATGTGTAATATACAAAGAGATTTTATGCAAAATTCATTAAAAATATCTCATTCAATGTTAAGAAATTTTCGGTCACTTACATTCAAATGGCTCGATATATAATCATCCGGAAGAAAGCCTTATCCCCAAAGCAGTATCCAATTCTGATGAAATTGTTAGCAGGGGATCGTTTACAGTTACTTCAAACATGCTAAAACCAATTACAATCCGGGTGGAAAGATAGGTACACTTCTCAATGACGAAAAAAATTAGAAAATAGAAAAATTTCGATTAAACATAGACATACACGCTTTTCAGTTTCCGTGATAATCGAAACAAAAGTCGCAATATAATTTTGCATAAGACCTTTATTGAAAAGGAAACTAAATATAGATACATTATTTACATTTGACGGATATTTGTCCTCATCTTGTTTGTTGTTAACACAACTCTTCGGTTAATATACCCTCCAGCCTTCGTCAGGTGTCTTGGGGAAATTTCGAACCTAGGTTCTCACTCCTAAGATATTTTCGATATTGTTATTATCATTATTATTATTATTATTATTATTATTATTATTATTATGAGAATCCAGGTTCGAAATTTCCTCAAGACACCTGATAAAAGCCGGAGGGAATATCAGCCGAAACGTTGTGTTAATAACAAATATCCGTCAAATTTAAATAAAATAAATAATGTAAATAATATACATAATTCCTAATCTCTGAAATATAGAACTGTATCAAATATAGATACACTTAATGTGTGTGTGTGTGTGTGTGTGTGTGTGGTGTGTGTGTGTGTTTGTGTGTGTGTGCGTGTGTGTGTACCTGCCTGCGTGTGTGTGTGTAAAGAGGAAAGACAACCTTCGGTCATGAATGACTATGGGACTGCACCTAGAAAGTTCAATTCCGAGGCGCAAGTCCGGGCAAGTTTGTTTATGGAAGACCAGCCGTCGGCCACGCATACCAGTCTCCTTTCTCCATGCTACTGATGTTATCCAAGAGAAAGGCAAAAGCTGATAGAGCTTGGCACCAGTGACGTCGCAACTCATTTCTACAGATGGGTGAAGTGGAGGAACGCGAAATAGTGTCTTGCTCAAAAACACAACACAGCCTAGTCCGGGAAGTGAACTACTTCACGATTGTGAGCCCACGCTGTAACCACAGAGTCATGCGCCTCTCTCTCTCTCTCTCTCTCTCTCTCTCTCTCTCTCTCTCTCTCTTTATATATATATATATATATATATATATATATATATATATATATATTAAAAAATAGGGTAAAAAATCATACATTAATTAATATCGATTAATTACCAGGAATGTCCACGTTAGTGGTCAACGTTATATATATATATATATATATATATATATATATATATATATATATATATATATAAACTTACTTGGAAATGGATGCGTGGTGTTCAGTCATATAATAATATAAATGGTGTGTGTGTGTGTGTGTGTGTGTGTGTGTGTGTGTGTGTGTGTGTGTGTGTGTGTGTGTGTGTGTGTGTGTGTGTGTGTTGAAATCCATTTAGATGTATGGACCTTTGTATCTTTGTTAAAAACCAGCTCTTTCTGCAGAGGAAAAATATAAGATATCTAAAACATACATACATACATAAATGTGTGTAATATTTTACGATGTATTCTCCAGTGCAAAGCCAGTCATCTGTTTGTTAACACGATAGATCAGAAGTGTTGACTTTTTCTCTTCTATGTATATTCTATGTCAAAATAAAGCAACTTTACTAGGTTCTTACTTAACTTTAACTCCCGTCCTTATTTATACTACGTTCAATTTTCTAACAAGAAATTTCTATATGAACCAAGTACTGCAATCATTGTACAACTGATAAACCTTCGTCGGTTTGAGTGTTCACATTTTCTACAAGTGACTTATTTTTTTATGTCCAAACAGCCAGAGTATTCTGCGGAGACAGATTTGCGTAGATAAGCTAATTAGTGATTTCAGGAAACTTTGACGCCTCTAGAGTAAACATAAAAAGCACCGTGAAATGCAATTCAGGATAAATACATCTACTTCTAAAACTTTGTACAGAGCAGCACATTTGTAGTGTAAGTGGCTTAATCAGTACTCGACACAAGATATAGACGGCTTTACTTTCTGAATTCCAATGCCACCGAGGTCGATTTTGCCCTTCATCCTTTCGAGGTCGATAAATTAATTACCAGTTTCGTACTGGTGTCGATCTAATCGACTGTCTCCCTCCCCCAAAATTTCAGGCCTTGTGCCTATAGTAGAAAGGATTATTATTATTATTATTATTATTATTATTATTATTATTGAGAGAACAGTGCATGGCATCAAAGTGACACTGGGGTAAAATATACGAAGCCCATTATGCCCATCTTGACTACTCATCTGATAAAGGTACACCAGGCACATGCATCACAACAATATGTGCGCTACATGGTGATCTTATATCAAGATAAACAGCGCATGACTTTGCAGGTGGGATCCAGTTAGAATTTTCTTCAGGTTGAATAGCCCATTCCACTCAAAAGTCCTTGAAAAGGGTTGTTTAAAGATGTTGAACGAAACACCCATGTTTCCAAAGGTGAATTATCCAAACCCCAAAGAATTTTTCTCAACATATGGCTATGATGCTCCCCCACTACTTCTGCTCGTGATCAGAGATGCATATATCGTCAGCCACCAAGGGACATATTCAACTGGTTAAGGTCAAATAACTAACATGCAAATCTGTGGTATTGAGCAGAATAATTACTGTAGCCCATCTTTTATACTAAGATAGAACATGGACATGATAACACTTCCAATCGATTAAGAGCAGAAGCCATGAGCGCCAGTGCCTGGTACTGCATCAGAGCATTTATTATGTCGTCATTCGCTCACAGCCTTCTACCAGTCGGGCAATGGAATCGGTGGATGTTCCACTTTAGAAATTTATAGAGGATTAGTGGTGGGGAAATGCGACGATGTTCTCGGACAGACTCTGGGCGCCGACGAAAACAAACTGGTTAGTCTGTCCCGGAGGACTTTCCAGATGTCTATGGCTTGGTAGTGCTACCAGGGTTGGGGCACTACCGGTTCGAGATAGACTCTACAGGCACGGATGTGCTGTCAGGTGGGCTTGTCCGAGAGGCGTGCTGAGTGAGACGATAACATTCTACACGCACTCGTTCTGTGTACGGGCATTGCTGAATTGTGGGGTTATGTCGAATAGCTGCTCTCATGTGTGGAACGGATCCGTCTATTGGCTAAGTCTGTAGTAGTGATTGTCCCTCTGTCCTCCTTCAATTGGTCAGGAAAGGGGGTTTCCCTTTGTATGGTGGCTGTAGCGAGAGAGGTTTGGTGGACAAGATTGAAAGGCATGTGAACAGATTCAACCTCTTTGGTAGAGCTCTCATTGACTTCTTCAAGTTTCACTTGAAAAGGAAATTGAGAGTGTAGAGGGAAGTGCTGTCCTCGAGTGAGTTTATTGAAAGGTGGGTGAAAGTTGCGAAAATGGCAAGAGTGGAGGGTACCTCTCTAAGTGTAGACCTACGACTTGGAGAGGTCAGAAGAGGGCACTTGCTTTTGGTGTTCAGGGAAATCTCGGACAGTGGGATTCTTTGATTATCCTTAGAGGTCATCCTCTATTTCAATATATGTAAACCCTAACACTTTATGTATGTCTTTGTATTGTGCCCCTCATTCTTCGCCCTGGTGGAAAATAAATAATCTTTGCAAAATCAAGATATTGCAAAGATTATTATTATTATTATTATTATTATTATTATTATTATTATTATTAATAGTAGTAGCAGTAGTAGTAGTAGTAGTAGTAGTAGTAGTAGTAGTAGTAGTAGTAGTAGTAGTAGTAGTATTCATGGTGTGCAGGGATTTTACATTCGGAATCAATGTTCTTAGTACCGGGCCACAAGCAATCTCCTTAGACATCGAGGATTTTTTTGACAATCCTTGCCGTTCCCAATAGAGCAATTTTCTGAATTAATGTAACCCTAGTAGTTACACCACTTAGTTTCAATAAGAAAAGTGTTATATCTGTTCGTGGCAGTACCTAGGGTACCTACAACAATTGGAATTACTTTTCTAGAAACCCTCCGCATTTTTCGTATTTTCCAAATCAAATCCTTGCATTTTTCTATTTTTTCCTGCTCCTTAACCGATACATTCATATCCACAGATACAGCCTCCTCTATGACGATAAATCCTTTTTTCTCTTTGTCCAACACGACAATATCTGGTCACCTTGCATGATGTTCATGATCAGTCTCTACATTAAAACCCCTTAAGACCTTATATTGGTCGTTGTCTATTACACTTTCTGGTTGATGTAGATACCATTTTCTTCCAACTTTAAATCCTCATCACCATAATATTTCCCAGTGTAGTGCCGTGGCCTCGCAGTCGTGTCTGCGTCTATATTCTTTCTGTGCCAAAGGACGACAGAATATTACGCGCATAATGGATTCCTCTACTTTCTCAATACATACTCTGCACTGAGCATTTTTCGCAGCTTTGTCTATTTCCGCCTTAATGATATTCATCCACAATGACTGGCTTTGAGCAACCATTACGAGTCCTTCCGTTTCTTTTTTAAGGCCTCCATTTTTCAGCCACTACCATGACTCATCTGCTGAACGTCCTGCGTTTGTCTAATATGCTGACCTCTCAGTTCTTTTCCTCAAATGTTTCTTTCTCGCTACTGTTTTCTTCTTTTCTTGTATTATCATTATTATTATTATTATTATTATTATTATTATTATTATTATTATTATTATTATTACTATTATTATTATTATGTTTGGATTTTGCTTTGTGTTTATACAAGTTGACTCCAAGTCTCACCCGGAAACCTCAACAAACAGACAACAAATTAGAAGTTAGGGTGGTTGATAACTGCTATGTTTTTGGATTTTAAAATAACAACAACAACAATAATAATAATAATAATAATAATAATAATAATAATAATAATAATAATTCTCTAAAATTCTCTATAATTCTAGTGAATTATTATTATCTTATTTTATTTATTTACTTTTTAAACGACGTTTAAAACTTTTGTAGGAGATAGCGTGAATTAACGCAAGTTAATTTATTGGCCTCACAAGCAGGAGAAAAGTAGAAAGTCGATTCCACTTTGACTTGAACACAAACATAACTTATAGAAACTTATAGCTACCGTAGAGTGTTTCATTCCTTAGATCAATGCTTTCTGTTTTGGTAATTGCTACAAATCATCTACGACAGCAATCTGATGCTTCTGCTTATTAGACACCTTACAAGGCGAGTAAATAATAAATCTGCGGTGTTGCTATACATCAACTATTTACGTCTGTCAAGAATAAATTCGTTAATACCAGTGTAAAAACCTAACGCTGAAAGATCATTATTATGTGATTATGAAATAACTAAACAGTTTTGTAGCTTGATTTATTTTATTTCCACATTCTATTCCATGGCTTATGCATAAGCTATTATAAAACATTGAGTTAATAGATTATCTCACTTAAAGTAGAGTCCATTGCATGAATCTACAACAGCAATATCCGGATGTCTGTTATTAACTAGAAAATCGTGCGAAATATTCTAATAAGCATTGATTTGGATAATGTTAGAGACATGTACATACTAAATATTGCTTTCCAACATTATGGGATTCTGACAGTGGTTAATATTTCATAAAACATTTAATACTGGTTGATGTGACGGAAATAGTAGGGGATAGGATGAGAGGCGTTACACTTTGATTTCGAATCACACTGACACCGTGTTTCCGCTCTTTGTTACAGGGTAAATGAAATAAGTGGGTGGAGTGGTGGTCATCAATCTTCTGACCGAGCCCAGGAAGCTATTTTTCCATTTTGCTGTATCTCAAGTGGGTCATTATACCAATAATAAACACACGCACTGGTCCTATATCGCTTCTTTTATTATTTGTGAATTAGTTATCATTTGATCGACTGTCTGATTCTTCATTCGATCAATCAGCTAGGTTTATGAAAGATTTGTCGTCACTATACGCGACCTCATCAATGGCCATGCTCTCTCTACTTTGGATCTGCTTCAGGCCTGACAAATCTAGCAGATTGACCGAATTATTAATCAAGCAATCGTCTAGTTGCTTTATTAAATATTAACTAATTTACTACTAAAACTAAAGAAGTGAAACAGAACCAGTACGTATGTTGATTATTTACATAATGCCCCTCCTGGGACACAACAAAATTTGTTTCAACACACGCATTCACATCAAGAATCTGGTGAAGAAAATACAAAACCAGAATTTCTTTCCATTGATTTATTTATCTTTTTTATATATATATATATAATTTAAATTTCTAATGCTAACCGTCGGTCGCAATTCCGGACAGAAGTGTCGTCCGATGCTCAAACAATTCCGCCAATATACCAGCCTGGACTCGTAATGGTGGTTTTGGTTAGTGTTTTTGTGACTCTCCTGCATCTAACCACTGTCCTGTGCTCTTGCTGTTATCAAAGAGTATCCACTTCTCATCACACGTAATGAGTCGATACAAAAATGGTTCTCTTTCCAAACGAGAAATCAACATTGAACACACTGTAAGGCGTCTGTTTCTTTGAATTTCACTAAGTTGATGGGGAACAAACCTATCCATCTTTTTGACTTTTCCAATTCTCTTCAAGTGTCGAGAAGCAGTTGCAGGAGATGTCTGGAGCTCTGATCCGATTTTTCGGATCATTGTTCTCGGATTTCGTTTAACCAAAGCATTTAATTCATCATGCCGAATAACTGATTTTGATCTCCCCCATGGTTCATTTTTAAGGCTTTCATTTCCTGAACGAAATCTTTGGAACCATCTCTGAACAGTTCTAATGTCAACAGAATCGTTACTAAAAGCCCGCTTGATGTTTTGTAGAACTTTGGTGGCAGAGTGACCCAACTTGTATTCGTACAAGAAAATCACTCGGTATTGTTCAGTTGACAATATTGTCAATTTTGTTTAATAATACTGTCTAAAAAGAAAAAGAGTTAAGAGTAAACACAAGCATGTGCATAGAAACTCATTAAAAATCCATTTATAGATAACTCATAAGAAACCCATTTAAAATACATTTAATGCGAGACAACCTAATATATATCAGTGTTTAGGAAAACTACTCGATCATCTGTATATATATCCTATTTATCCTCTCTTACGTGTTATACACTATCATTAAGAATGAAATTTTCTGGAATATAATGAATCTCTTTAGTGACTACAATGTGTTGTAATTTAATTTGTATGTCGTAGTCTCCAACAGCAAGATTAATATTGAATGTGTGCAGAAAGTGCTGGGAGATGGAGGCTAAGCTCATTGTAGAACAAGTTTGTGATTTGTTTTGGCTCCCACTTAAAGATATTTGACATCAATTACATTGATATTTCTTTTGAGGAATACATAAAAATCACAAACTCACTTTCTTTATAAACCCGAAATTATAACTGCAGTAAAGCAGAAATAACATTTTTGGTGAAATAAATCTGAATCTCAGTTTCGGTACCTGATAATACTGTTTGCAAAATTATACACGTCCCAAATTTCCATTCTGATTCCATGAAATACATACAAACATACATACATACATACATACATACATACATACACACACACATACACATACATACATACATACATACATACATACATACATACATACATACATACATACATGTGTGTGTATGTGTATGCGCACGCGTTTATAAATTGATAAATGATAGAAAACGCATTGAACGACATTCTTTATTTTAATCACTACAATTGTTTCGACACCTTTTTACACTCGTAGTAAACCGGTGAGACGATATTATTAACATGTGTATTCACTATTATCCATTCAAGGTGTAAGATACGCGTTTTCCTAGGTGATTGTTTAAATAAGTCCTTCGTTAGCTCATACTCTCATTTCACTCAGTGTGAGAAAGCATAGCCAATGGAATGTGTTATTTTCAGTAGTTTATAGACAAAACTAAGCCTTTAGATATAGTGATAGATAAAATACAATTACAATCAAAATACGAAACACAAAAATAAAGAAAGAGATACATACATAAAAGAGGAGTCGCGTTCACTATAAATTACAATTCTATCTGCATGGTCAGACTGTGAACTCAATATCTGTTACATCAGCCAGCTGAGGCACCCACTCTGCACATACATACATACAAATATACATACATACATATATATGTATATATATATATATATATATATATATATATATATATATATATATATTATCATTTGTATTATATATATAAGCAAAAATGCTAGTTTTAAAATCTCTCTAAGAAATCAACCGCAGTAGTTGTTCTTACAAGTAATGTTTGTAGACACTTCAACTTGGTTGTCCGTTCGAACGGACTTTACTGCGATTTTTTAACCCAAATATATATTGGCCTGCACGCCTAGCCACAGGAGTGGCTTCATTCGAAAGCTAAACAATGCAAAGTGCATTGTGATCAGCGTTGCATAACAACATCCGATAGTCGGGTCGATACCGCGGCATATATATATATATATATATATATATATATATATATATATATATATATATATATATATGTATATATAAAGAAAGAGAGAGAGAGAGAGAGAGAGAGAGAGAGAGTAGAGAGAGAGAAAGAGAGTAGAGAGAGAGAGAGAAAGAGAGTAGAGAGAGAGAGAGAGAAAGAGAGTAGAGAGAGAGAGAGAAAGAGAGTAGAGAGAGAGAGAGAAAGAGAGTAGAGAGAGAGAGAGAAAGAGAGTAGAGAGAGAGAGAGAGAGAGTGAGAGAGGGGGGATAAAAACTTGTGGACTTAGCAATCAATCAGTAGTCATGTTTGATCGCTAAATCTTCAAGGTGGTGCCCTAGCATTCCTGCATTGCTATGTCTGAAACAAGTAAAAGATAAAAGTTAAAAGAAGTCAGCTCTGGAGGGAGAAAAGCTCGGCTAGATTTCAAATGTGCAAAACACACCGTATGTTAGTCTCGACAGTACCAGTACGACTCCATCAGGTCGTTGAGGGCCTGAGATGGGGCAAGGCATGCTATATGCAAAAATACATTATACAGTATGAGTTGAGGGATATTTGGCTGCTATTTCTTACAAGCCAAACAATTATCTAGAGGTTTCTTCGTTACGGTTGAATCAGAATATCCCGGAAATTAAAGGTTTTGTATTATTTTGTGCCCAATAAAAATTTACGGTTGATTTTATGAAGACTTAGAACTGTTAGGTTTGTTCTGCAATCCTATAGGATTTAAGATCAGGCATAGAATATAACATATCAAACGATATGGTAAAGATAATTACGAAGTTGATAGTGATGTCGATGATGATGACGATAATGGTGAGGGTGAGGGTGGTGTTGATGACGATGAGAAGAACGATGACGATGAGAAGAACGATGACGATGAGAAGAACGACGACGACAATGAAGGTAATATGATGATAATGGTATTGTTAGTGGTGATGGTGGTGGTGGCGACAACGATGCCGACGACCGCAGGAAGGAGAGTTTTATAGGGCAAATTGAGATACGTAGCAATGACAATAACAAGCATATTGATGAGGAGGAGAAGGAGGAGGAGGAGGAGGAGAATGAGGGGGAGGATAAAGATAATGGTGACGACAATGATCATCACGATCATGATCGTGGTTATGATAATGGTGACGATGTCCAGAGAGATGGTGATGGTGATGATGATGACGATGTGAATGTTTCAAAACAAAATGATTGAATAAATGATTGAATAAATAAATAGATAGATAAATAAATAAATAAACAAATAAATGAATAAAATGTATGATCTGTCACTACCCCCAGTAGCTCTTTTATAAACTCCATCTTTTATAACTCAATTCAATCATTTGCACGTATTAACATGTAGAAAATACAAATTAAACACAATAAGCTTAATCTTTTTCCTTAGCAATTATAACGTTATATTCGTTTATTCTTTTTTCCCCCCATGTATTCATAATTTGTCGTTGTTATTGCTGCTGCCGCTGATGCTGCTGCTGCTGCTGCTGTTGTTGTTGTTGTTGTTGTTGTTGTTGTTGTTGTTGCGGTGCTTCGTGCCGTGGTTTCAGATATTGTTCTGTTGTTGGTTGTTCTGAACGCTTTCTTTCGAACAATTAACAACAAGAGATCATATAACGGATTAACGTGGACTCGATGCTGAATCTATCTTCGAGTTTGAATGCAAGAATGGCTGTGTGGCGTGTGGTTAAGAAGTTAGCATCCCAACCACGTGGTCTCGGGTTAACATGGCACTCAACTATGAATCCTCATCGTCTTATAACTGAATTAGCTGTACGCTAATGAAATTCATAAGATAATCGTTTTATCGTTTATTCTTCTGCCATCTCATTCTTCTTATTACCCTTCTATACTCATTTAACAATTTGTTCTGAAACATACATATATTGAGCTCTGCACCAGGTTATTAGTCTCGCGCTACTTAAGAGAATTATATAAATATATATGTATATATACATACATATATGCATACATACTGAGTGGTAAGAAACTTGCTTCTCAACCACATGGTTCCAGGTTCAGTCCCATTGCGTAGCACCTTGGGCACGTGTCTTCTACTATAGCCCCGGGCCAACCAAAGCCTTGTGATTGGATTTGGTAGACGGAAATTAAAAGAAGCCCGTCGTATTATATATATATGTATGTATGTATGTATGTATTTGTAAGTCTGTGTTTGTCCCCCCCCACCATCGCATGACAACCGATGTTGGTGTGTTTACTTCCCCGTAACTTAGCGGTTCGGCAAAAAGAGACCAATAAAATAGTACTGGGCTTACCAAGAATAAGTCCTGAAGTCTATTTGTTCAGTTAAAGGCGGTGCTCCAGCATGGACGCAGTCAGTTGCCTGAAACAAGTAAAAGAATAATGGTTTCTGGGTTATTGCCCTTTACCAACACAGAGTAGCTGCTTGGCTGGGTGGTGTTGCTGAATTCCGTTCGAAAATATATAGTTTTCAAAGTGACACATAATACTGATCTAATAAATAGAAACATTATTATTTGTAAATCTCTCAAAGGGAGATATTCAGTAACAGTTTTTTTAAAGTAAAGACAATTTGCCAGCCTAATGTGGTTGTCCTGGAAAAGACGATTGTTATTGTTATTTGACCCCAGGCATATACAAGGTGTTTCAAAACATTTGACATCATTTGAGATGTAAATATCAAAGAATTTACGCAGTCAAAGCAAATGAAACTAAATAGGCTTAATGTTGAGCAACATAAGATTTATTCCTCTGAATTTGAATGAGAAATTCAGAGGTATGTGGATTTTATGAACGATTTCACAAATGTTCAATATGCGCACCGCCTGAAACGCAGCACACGCCAATTCGGTAGTCCTGCTCCTCCCAAACACGCTGCAGCATATCTTGGGTAACAGTCTCTAGTGCGGTAGTGATTCTCTGCTCGAGTTCTTCTAGCTTTGCAGGAAGAGCAGAGACATAGACCAGGCCCTTCACATAGCCCCATGTTTGCGCTTTCGCTTGTCATCTGCCGTTATGGCCTCAACAAGCTGCAGTTTCTAGGATTTCATTAGCAAGCGTTTCTTCAGGACGCGCCAAATTGTCGTTGGAGGAATCTGGGTTTCCAGACTTGTTCTTCTTATGGACATCTTGGGGCTTCGCAAGAATTTTTGGCTAACCCACTCGGTCTCTTCCGATGTTAGTGGTCGTCCAGATCCTTTTGCCCTGCACAAACAGCCTTCTTCTTTGAATGTTTTGTGCCATGTCCAAATCTGCATTGCCGTTGGTGACTTTTAGAGAACTCTCTCACAAATGCACGCTGCACAGTCTTGTTCGACTGTGTTCGAGCATACTCCAACACACAAAACGCCTATTCTCTTCCAGTGAATGCCATTTCTATACCTGAAAAGATAAACATATCAAACATTAACCAAAATTTTGACCTGTTTCTACACATGCTGTTAAAATTTGAAGTCATTTGAACAAGAACTGGCAAAGTTATTAGATTGCCAAATGTTATCAAATTTTTTGAAACACCCTGTATATATATAAATGACATACAGAATAAATATAACACTCAATACTCAACAGTAATTTACGGTGTGTTTTACTTGAAGTCATTCTAGTAAGATTGGATGTTGCGGAATTAATGAGACAACTTTCTAGCGTCTTCTGGTTAGTTTTATGACAAACCTGATTTATCAAACCGGGAACCCGAGACAGGTCATCTCGTTACTTGTGTCGTTAGTCCGCAACGGAGCTCTTACTACAAACACCACAGCATACAAATCTGAAGATTGACTCCTTTTATGAAACCCTGTGTAACAAGATGTAAGGTGATTTGCAATAAAATACAGTACAATTATACTCTTCATCAGATATTGGATTCAATTTAATTTGTCCCTAAAACGATTTTCGAAAGTTGTTTGTGAATGGTTTTAATATCGAATTCGTATAAATGCACAAATGCACACACGCACGCACACACACACACACACACACACACACACACACACACACACTCACTCCATACATACAAACATATAGTGCAAAGGCACTCAATACTCATCAGTAATTTACTGTGTATATTACCTGAAGACATTCTTCATTTCTCAAGTTTCCATGTCTGCTGGCAATCCTCAACCGAGACCTCTAGAAAGATTGGATGCTACGGAATTAATGAGACAACTTTCCAGCGTCTTCTGGTTAGTTTTATGACAAACCTGATTTATCAAACCGGAAACCCGAGACAGGTCGTCTCGTTACTTGTATCGTTAGTCCGCTACGTAGCTCTCACTACAAACACCACAGCATACAAATCTGAAGATTGACTCCTTTTATGAAACCCTATGCAACGTGATGTAAAGTGGCTTGCAATGACATACAGAATAAATATACTCTTCATCAGATATTGGATTCAATTTAATTTGACCGTAAAACGATTTTCGAAAAGTTTTCGTGAATGGTTTTAATATGGTTTCGAAAATCGTTTTAGGGACAAAGTAAATTCACAAAAGCACACGCACGCACGCACGCACGCACGCACACACACACACACACACACACACACACACACACACATACACACACAAACACACACACACACTCACTCACTCACTTACTCACTCACTCACTCAAATACACGCTGCCTTCTAAGCGTAAGTGAAATACTGCTCATGTGTGAATAATTTTGTGTGGGTGTAAGAATCTAATAAAGTTTACGGATAAAAAATCTTCTTATGTGCTCATGGGATATATATTTAATATCAGACCACCTACGTTTGTATCAAGCTATATGGAATAGAACGCCTACCATATCTTAAACGACTAAGCGTATGAGAACCTGATTGCCTGGAATATTGACTATACTAATAAATTGCAGCATGACATTTTGCCTGATAAAAACATTGAAATAAAACCAGTATCAACACATATTCATTGCATTATATTTGTGCTCAATTTCTTCAGTGTCATTTTAGAAAATGGAACGCTAAGTTTTAAAATGTTTCCTTTTAATTAGAAAAGTTCAAACTTTACACGCTTAAATGCTTTTGCATACAGGTACATGCACTGATACACATGTATGTATATACATGAACATCCATGCACAAACCTATAAACACTCACTCATACAAACATATGCATATACACAAACACACACGTTTATAATTCAACCGATTTAAAAGGAATCAACGAACATATACATACAAGCATACACATATGTACGTACATACATCGATTTTCATAGGTACATATACATACCTATATATTAGATAGTCTTCTAGCCACAAAGAAACACAAAGTATGCATAAATAGGAGCATACAAACATACGTACTCATACATGCTTCTATGCTATGTTTGTGCGTAAATGCACGGGCATGCATACATACATGCATGCATACATACATACATACATACATACATACATACAGAATGTATGTAAAAATGTGTTGAAATGTAAAAATATGCAAGACTATTTCTCAAGTCCAAACTGTGATTTTTTAACCTACAGTCCAACGATGGAATTTTGTGTCCAACTCCTTCCTTACAGGAAGACATCAAATAATTAAAAAAACAAAAATGAATATACATACATACAAACATACATACTTACACATACGCATATACTGCTGGGCTATGTAACATTAGATTACATAAGAGCTAAGAAATGCTGGGGTTCGTCAAGAAAGAGCAAAGCAAATTCATTCCCTAATTCATAATAAAATCAATTGGTACAGCAGTGATATTTGTATAAAATTCAAGGGATTCTCCATTCTAGATGCTTTGACTAAATATATGAGCACAGTTACACGTCCATATTGCGCAAAGGCATGTAGCTTGTTAAAGTTCAAATAAACTTCTGTACTAAAGTGGCATGCAAATTACTCTGCTTCGTATTTGTCTTGACTGAAACAAAACATTTGCCTCTTAGTAATCAACTTGTGTCCTGCAAAGCAGAAAGGTTAAATTAATCCCAAAGAAACATCATGCACACGTGTATGCTTCTATGTATGAATGTAAGTATTATATATGTGTGTGTTTGTGTGTGTGTATGTATGTCTATATATATATGTGTGTGTGTGCGTGCGTGCATGTGTATGTATGTATACATACGCATTATCAGAACATTTTCTCTGGTTTGTTCTGGTAGATTCTGTGAGAGCGGGCAGCAGCCTGCCATCAGATGTCTCACAGGGTCTCTTTCTGCACATTATAAGCTTTGATACTTGGCTGTTAATTATCGTGGGAGGCATTCAACTTCCAAGTACTAATCTCAAAATCCTAGCTGTCCCCAGTAGAGCAGTTTTGGAGGGGCTTGCTCTGCTCTCGTGTCAATTCCGATTTCTGTGACATATTTCTCGAACTTAGTTGTTAGTGCTCCGAGTGCCCCTATAAAAACTGGAATGAAAGACACTCTCCTCACAGTCCACATTCTTGAAATTTTGTCTTTTAGTAGTCTGTAATTTTCTATCTTTTCTAGTTCTTTGTCACTTACGCGTGCAGATCCAGATGTTGCAATATCTATGATCTTGGCTTCACTTTTTCCTTTATCTAGCACAACAATAACTGGTCTCCGAGCCTCGATTAGGGTGTCACACTGGATTGTAAAATCTCACGGTATCTTATATTCCTTGTTCTCGGTGACTCCTTCTGGTTCATGTTCGTACCATTTTCGTGTTCTGTCCAGGTCGTACTTTTCACATAGCCTCCAGTGGACGAACTTAGCCATATTATTGTGCCTCCTTTTGTAGTGCTTTTCGGCCAGCTTGCTACACTCACTCACAATATGTGAGATTGTTTCGTTTCTGCTGCCACATATCCTACAAAGCGGCGCAGGGCTTATTCCTGGGCACGGCATATCAATGCCTCAGTGCATCCTTTCAGATCACTTTTTCTTAGTATTGATCTTGTCTTTTCCTTCGATTTCTCTGAGGTATTGTCCATGCAGTGGTTTCGTTTCCCAGTTGTTTACTCTTTCTTCTTTATCTTGTTTCTTTATCTTGTTTGTGGGTTATTATTTTCATTAGCATCTTCTTTCAATTCTGTTTCCATTTCTTGCCGAGTGTCTTCCTGACACCTAGGGCAGAGAAACGCACTGTATACATTGGTAGGCCATTAAAATAAGCACACCAAATTGTTCATCTACAAAGCCACGTGACAGAGAAATAGGGGAAGAAAGACAGAGAGAATAAAGAAAAAAGAAAAATGAAAAAGTAAAAAGGGAGAGAAAATGGGAAAAAAAGGATAAAAAATTCACAGCGACAATGCTCTTCTCAGTACGTGTGACGTACCAGTTAAGACAATCTTTTACACTTCCTGTATGGATGGTAAGCCAGGGATTATTCTTAAATAATTTTTCGTTCCTTTTTTTATCATACCAAGTGCTCCTACAATCACTGGTATTTTAACCGTCTTGCGATGCCACATCTTTTCGATTTCGATTAGCAAATCTTTATATTTTCTGAGCTTACCAAATCCTTTTGCCGAGATATTATGATCACAGGGTATGCTCATATCAATCAATAGACAACTATTAATGTTTAGATCTTTCACAACAATACATGGTTTATTTGCTTTGAAGTCCCAAAGAATCGTTACATTTTCTCTCTCAGTTACTGCCTCAGGGTGGTGCTTGAACCATTGGTCAGCAGTTTTGATTTTATAATGCTGACACATTATCCAATATAAATATTGGCCAACTCTGTCATGTCTTGATTTGTACTCTACAGGTGATAAAACCTTACACACAGTGATTAGGTGGTCCACTGTTTCAATCCCGTTGTTTTTCATCACATTGGTTTATTATCATTATTATTATTATTATTAATTTAAGTTGGCGAGTTGGCTGAATTGTTACCTCGTTAGAGGAAATGATTAGTGACTCTCCTCGGCGGAATTCCAAGCTCGAATTTCGCCGAGGTTGATTTCGTCTTCCATCCTTTCGAGATCGATAGAATGATCGATGTGATCGACTACGCTATCTATCCAGAAATTTTCAATCATTGTGATTTAAGTAGAAGGGATTACTATCATTAATTGCCAGAAGTTAATGATTGACTCAAGGGTCGAATGTTTCGAGCGTTGGCACTTGAGTGTCAATGCACAAAATTTTCGGCACTTGGAGTCACTCATTAATTTCTGCCGATTATTAATAAAATGGATATATATATATATATGCCCATGTTTTGAGTTCTATTATCCTGATTATGTTACGAAAGATACATACACACACACATACACACCCATATATATATATATATACCTATATATACCTATATGCTTATATATACCTATATATATATATATATACATATATATACATATATGCATACACATACACCTACACAAGCACCTACACACTCACATGCACACATACGCACGCACGAACACACACACACTCACACATATATACACACACATGAATATGCATATATTCTTTTAGTTTTATGTATGTATGCATTTAATTAATGCTAATTCACCAAGGAGCGATAAATTAGAGAACCAATTCGTAAAGATAAAGGATATTTGCACACACGGATATACACATATATTCATATATACACGTATAGTCACTCACATTCACACACGAACACACACACATGCAATGCAACAGGGGTCGGTGTGTCTGTAATATGTAAGGAAGTAGCTGAGTCTGCAGCGTAGGGTTGAGTGGAGAGTAAGAGAGGCGGTGGGGAGCGTTGTAGAGGATGTGGTCAGAGTGGTCAAACAGAGAAGATAAGGACGTAATTTAATAAGCGAACGGAGATGATGGATGAGAAAGACTGATACAAAGAAAATATATATATATATATATATATATATATATATATATATATATATATATATATATACATAACAAATAAATTAAGTAACGTAAATAAATACGTTGGTGGATTTACAATATATTAGCAAGCAGCCCTATATATTAACACACCCTAGATATATATCCATGGCTACATACATTCATACGCACGTGCGCGTGTGCATACACTCACACAAACACACACACATATATATATATATGTACACATGCACACACATATGTATATATTTGCATAAGGGAACATTCGAAGCATACTGTACAGTGTATAAATATGAATTTGCTCGGACACAGATAAGCACACATACATGTATACACATATACACATACATGCTCACATTGTATACGTACGTGTATATGTATACACACATACCTATATCTATAAACAAATACACGTGCACAGAGGTATACGTACTCACACGCTCACCCACACATGCACATATAGACACATGCATAAATACATACGTAGCATTTATGCATGTTGATTTTATGTCATGTTAAGCAGCGAATGCGCATGTGCACAAGTGCATTCCCCTCCTATTCCATTGTCGTTTTCAAATCCTTTGTACATCATAAATCTGTATTTTTACAACAATGTAATATTTTTAACCTATCTTTTGTTATCATCACTGTTTACTATTCTTTTCTCGCTTACTGTTTTCCTACTAAGTTATCTTTCGTAATTTCTTTGCTCATAATCATTTTCCTTCGCACAATCAAAAGCCAGATTATTTTTTTGATTTTCTAAAATGCAGGATTTCTTTTACCTCTTCTCAAAGATTGTCTGAAGATCGGAAACGTAAAATTTTGAGTCACGAAATATGAACAGTCAGCTTCAACAAATGAAATACAATGCTCTACATTAGAGTACTAATGCTTTTTCCCGCCTTGTTTACTCTCGTCTATTTGCACATGCATGCAAACATACATCATATACGCATGCGTGCATATGCATAAATATATGCATAGGCGTGGCTGTGTGGTAAGTAGCTTGCTTACCAGCCACATGGTTCCGGGTTCAGTCCCACTGCGTGACACTTTGGGCAAGTGACTTCTACTGTAGCCTCGGGCCAACCAAAGCCTTGTGAGTGGATTTGGTAGACGGAAACTGAATGAAGCCTGTCGTATACACATATGTGTGTGCGTGTGTGTGTGTGTGTGTCTGTGTTTGTGCTTGTCCTCCCACGATCACTTGACATCCGATGTTGGTGTGTTTACGTCCCCTTTCTATTTCAAAGTCGTTTGTACAGTCTGCTAAATGTGCTACTTGCTTTTACTTGTCTGTTATTAACTGTTTTATCGATCTTGTCCTTGATTCGTTCGAGAAGACTGAATTGGGGAGAGGTTTAGTTTCCACTACTATTGTACCAATTCTAAGGGTAGTAATCTTCCTGAAGCACTGAGATTTGTGGAAAGCTTTTTCTTCAAGCTGACTTCTAATCCAAAGCACTCAAATGTTTCTGCAAAGCATTATATTAAATGTTCCATGGCTAAAATTGTGTAAGAAGGGCAATATCGTCGTTAAACAGATGCTCTCAGATAGGTTGCTCTTGTGTCTTGTATTTTTTTAAACTTAGACAGCCTTCCATTGTTTCAGTATTAGTTATACGTAGAGACCTTCAGTTATAAATTGAATATGTACGTGTGTGATGGCATGGGTGTATTCATTAGTTCATATGTGTGTGTGTATGTATGTGTGTGTATGCATGTATGTACACCATTCGTTTACTAGTTTCGGTCTTTACGTAACAATTATTTCAAGGGTTTTAATTGATCATATCAACCCTACGTATTTCATAAATTTATGTTTCTGAAATGACTATGGTATACTTTTCTGCACCACGCAAGTTTTTATGTTGATAAACATAAAAAAAAACACAAAAATCATGCATATACAACGGGCCTAGTGCACAAATTCCGTCTTGCAAATTCTACTCAATCATTGTCTATACGTTAAGCCATGAGAGATGTATAATAATGTATGTGACTATATTTGCCAAAACGTATTTGAAAAGCATATACGTATTTTGGCGAATGTGAGTATTATTTCCATTGAAATAGAAATAATTTATAGTGATTAAGTGCTTTTAAAGGTAGAGATATAAAAGTTACATTTTTTCCCACTGCTTGCAATTTTTAGTTGCTGCAGTCAATTATATGAGAATACATAATTACGAAGAAATTCAAAGAATGCAATACGAATTTCTAAAGTATTTATATAACCCGTTGTCATTTTCAATTCACATCAATATTTTTTTTTCCCAAACAAAATTTGCAACACATATTTGAACAAAAACTACGATGCACATAGGATTCATATGAATGAGGACAACTGTTGGATTTTAAACATTACAGATCATGTTGTAGTGTTTTTTTTTATTTTAAAACCACACATTTGCCGAAACTTGCATCAAAATTCCGTTTAAGTTTATTAAATGTGTAACTATATGTAGCTATGTTGATTAAAGCAACTTATAACACAATCTCGATAAGCTGATAATAATTGTAGGACAAAAATGTTTCCGGGTCAACTTTAGCACAATAGATTAAAGTATTCAATAAGTGGCTGCCGTTAAGTATCACTGTCGTCAGGTAGTGCAGTCTAATGTATGAGGAACTTGCATTTGGATAGTCTACTCTGACGTTTATATCGAGGCTCGTAGAAGAGTATTTTACTTCAGAGCTTATAAAATTAGAGATATTAAATTTAAATATTTGAAATACTAGTAAGTTGTTTGGATAATAGTCTGTGATATGTGTTTCTGTAGGCCACATGGACTTTCTCTGCTGCATGATGATACATGGATTTATTGGAATTTTGTAGGGTTCTTGAATTCTAGTTTAAAGACATTGGAAATACATATTTCTGAAATTTAACGGTTGTTACGAAGTTTAAAAGATTTTTTTAATCTGCTCCAAAAGGTCCCTGTTCTTTGTTTGGAGGAGATCATTTCCTTCTTTTGAACCCAAACTTGTTATGTTTGGGATTTCTGGATAGCTTTTTAGATCGAAAATAATGCCCATCTCATTCTTTTCGTAAAACTTTCAGATTGTAACATTTTAAGTATTATTTACCAGATGGAAAAGAATTTGGGAGAAAAATTCTATAACAACTGTTCCATAATCAACTGTTGTCTCTCTCTCTCTCTCTCTCTCTCTCTCTCTCTCTCTCTCTCTCTCTCTCTCTCTCTCTCTGTGTGTTTCTCTCTCTCTCTGTTTATCTCTCTCTCTCTGTTTCTCTCTCTCTGTTTCTCTCTCTCTCTCTCTCTGTTTCTCTCTCTGTGTTTATCTCTCTCTCTCTCTCTCTCTCTCTCTCTCTCTCTCTCTCTCTCTCTCTCTGAATATATATATGATTTAATTAAATCAAGGATATAAATCTTCTTAATGGAATGTCAGCATCCAAGTTCCCCGGTTTTATCCAGTGTATCAGTGAAAAGCCAAAGATGTTAGAATCGCACTGGTGGATCTGAATATATTATTGTTTATGTATGAGAAAAAGAAACGAAAAAATTGAGATAAAGACATCAATTTATGAGAATATATTTAATTCCAAACGAAAACAAACTCATAACACCTAAAATTGTTTCCATGTCCAATTAATTCAATTTGAGAAATTAAATAAAATTAAATCAAATCAAATTAAAGTTTCCTATTGAATATAGCTGATTGGACATTTCGTCAGGGGAAGAATTTGACAGAAGGAGCTACATTCCAATTTTTTGGTAGATCCTTGATAGACTCAGATATGTGGGTTTCAGCAACCAATGTATTTATAAAAACCGTTACTTATGTGTATATGTATATGCAAATTTGTTTAATATATTTGTGCGCGTACGTATGTAATGTGTTGAAAAAAAAAAGAAGCCGTTAATTAGCTTAAACGATATTTTGATACGATTAATTAGAAAGTAAAAACTTTATTCTTTATTTACATAATAACTTTTGATAGATTTAAAAATTAGTAAAGAATTTAATTACTTAAGAAATTTATTATAAGTCACCCAGTTGCAATCTCTAGTAATTATGGTTAAATAATAAATTATAATTGTTATTTTTTAATTAAAACTATAGCTGCGGATATATAATATATAATATTTTTTTATGTACTAAGGCGGCGAGCTAGCAGAAACGTTAGCATGCCGGGGGAAATGCTTAGCGGTACTTCGTCTGCCGCTACGTTCTGAGTTCAAATTCCGCCGAGGTCGACTTTGCCTTTAATCCTTTCGGGGCCGATTAAATAGGTACCAGTTACACACTGGGGTCGATATAATCGACTTCATCCCTTTGTCTTTCCTTGTTTGTCCCCTCTTTGTGTAGCCCCTTGTGGGAAGTAAAGAAATAAGAAACGTTAGCATGCCGGGCAAAATTCTTAGCGGTATTTCGTCTGTCTTTACGTTCTGAGTTTAAATTCCACCGAGGTCGACTTTGCCTTTTATCCTTTCGGAGTCGATAAATTAAGTACTAGTTGCGTACTGGGATCGATCTAATCGACTGGCTCCTCACCAGAAATTTCGGGTCTTGTACCTAGAGTAGAAAAGAATATTTTTTATGTATTTGTGCATGCTGAAAGCCACGAGATGATGAAGAATCAAAACTGCTCACCATTTACCATAGCTGAATATTACGTCATCAACATTTGTGCTGAATATATTTATTTATATAATAATGAAAATAGATACAAACGATCTCAATTGAGAAAAGCATTAACGTTAACAAATCAAAATAATCAAAAACTTAAAACCATTATTAAATTAATACATAGTGTCTTTAACTTAATATTACTTATTTAAAAAAAAAAACATAATAATAATTGCAAATTCCTGAGATACGCACTTAAATTAAAGTCCTAGTAACCTTTATGAACTATAGTTACTTGTAAATAAAACCTTATGTTCATAATTACCATTTATTTTATATTTTAATACTAATATATTTACTAAGAATTAGCTAATCTTTCTAGTTATAATTGTTAGTATATTAATCCTGAGATACCCACCTAATTTATAGTCCCAGTAACCTTTACATTATATTCAATGGTAGTTTTTGAAAACATATTTACAGGCGTGAACACAGGATGACCCACCCTCTATTTTGGTGTTAAGGAGTCTACGTCTAGAATTTAAGATCTGGAATAACTCTTCTGCAAAGAGAAAACAATAGGTAATTTCAATTTTATAGGAACCAGCCATGTTTATTATTTCTCATTCCACAGTAAACATTTTATTATAGCCCTTCAAGTCCCAAATAAATTTGTTATCGCTAGTATAAGACGACGTATTTCTATTATTAAAGGTGTGGTAGTGGTTTGCGGTACGTAGCTCCATTTTATCAAATTCTTTCCCTGACGAAATATCCAATTAGCTATGTTCAATAGCAAACTTTAATTTAATTTCTGAAATTGAATTAATTGGACATGGAAACAATTGTAGGTGCTCTAAGTTTGCTTTTGTTTGGAATCAAACATGTTCTAATAAATTGATGTCTTTATCTCAATTTCTCCGTTTTCCTTTTCTCGTGTGGTAAGTAGCTTGCTTACCAACCACATGGTTCCGGGTTCAGTCCCACTGCGTGGCACCTTGGGCAAGTGTCTTCTACTATAGCCCCGGGCCGACCAAAGCCTTGTTAGTGGATTTGGTAGACGGAAACTGAAAGAAGCCCGTCGTATATGTGTTTATATATACGTATGTTTGTGTGTCTGTGTTTGTCCACCCAACATCGCTTGACAACCGATGCTGGTGTATTTACATCCCCGTAACTTAGCGGTTCGGCAAAAGAGACCGATATAATAAGTACTAGGCTTACAAAGAATATGTTCTGGGGGCGATTTGCTCGACTAAAGGCGGTGCTCCAGCATGGCCGCAGGCAAATGACTGAAACAAGTAAAAGGGTATACATACATACATACATACATACACACACACACACACACAAACACACACACACACACACACACACACATATATTATATATATATATATATATATATATGTGCACCATGTATATGTGTGTGTATAAATATGTGTGTAAATATATATATATATATATATATATATATATATATATATATATATATATATATATATATATACACGTATGTATGTACGTATGTGATGCATGTAAATATATATGAGTATTATAATCACCACCTGCCATTCTAAGAAAGTTACTTCCCAACATTGATGAACATATATTTTCCTTTTCATCAAATGAGGCCGCATTCAAATATTTATTTTCTACATCGCTTGTGATCTTATATGTAAATGCATTCAAAAAAAATTTATATTTATCTCAATTAACGTCATTCCTTGAGATATACATCATCGATATTGCTTAATAGCTAGTGGTTTTCCAGTTAATCACATGTCAACCAATGATCTTTGAATTAGTCTAGGATTTCTCTTTGCTATATTCTTGTGGTTGAATGGCTCATTTCATTAGTATATCGTTCGGTGAGCCATCCCACCGCCTAGTAACTTTAACATTTGTTTTCTTACAGTGCCTAGGCTCGTTCAGTGGCATATGAGTGACGTTTGGTATTTAGAAAGCGGAAGAAATATGCAAGACTGCCGGATGTATTATATGTATGTATGTGTGAGTGAGTGAGTGAGTGAGTGTTTGTGTTTGTGCGTGTGTATGCACGTGTGTGTATGCGCGTGTGCATGCTTGAGTGTGTGTCTGAGTGAGTGAGTGAGTGTGTATGCGTCGGGATGAACAATATCTGCAGTATTTAGCTTTGTTCAACATATCTTTTTACGCCTAGATCGATAAAGTAATGTGACCAGACAAAGGAGCGAGATCGATATAATCCAGCAAAACCCTGGAGGTAATGCCAGTATGGCAACAGTTAAATAACTGAAAATTGTAATTTTCACGCACAAACACACAAATACACACGCACGCGCACAAACACGCACATACATATTTATACATATGTATGTGCGTGTGTGTGTGTGTGTGTGTGTGTGTGTGTGTGTGTGTGTGTCTGTGTGTGTGTGTGTGTGTGTGCATAGACATGTGTATATATATATATCTGTCTCTGTGGACTGAAATCTCTACTGCTGTCATATATAATGGATCATATTTTTCAATTATTTTAACTGAAGACATACCGTAACATTGGTAATGAAACTTAGGCGTTTGAGAGATTGAGAAGGAAAACTTTGGCTCCTATACTAAGTTTCAATAATAAATAAATCAGATTTATGAGTAGTAATGTTTTGACTAAACATTAATAAATCCGAATTAAACGATGATTAAACGAAACAAGACATACAAATATATAGGGGAGATATAAAAGGAATGCAAAGAAAGATAAGAGAAAAATGTGGAATCAGAAAATGAATATCTTCCTTGGAGACGACGGCGGTAGGGGCACTGGCGGTGATAATGGTGGTGATAATGATGATGATGATGATGATGACGACGACGATGATGACGATAATGACGATGACAGTGGTGTCAGCGAATAATGCAACGACGATGACGACAAGGACGGCGATAATGATGAAGTTCACGTAAGGATAATGGTCATGATTGCAATGATGACGAAAGAAAAGAAAATGATTCATCAACAATAATACTTGAATCCCCCCTCTCTCTTTCGCTCTCTCTCTCTCTCTCTCTCTCTGTATATATATATATATATATATATATATATATATATATATATATATATGTATATGGATGGATAGACAAATAGATAAATAGATAGATAGATAGATAGATATTTCATATATATGTATATATCTGACACTATGCATATGTGAATATATATATAAATATATATTTATGTATGGTTGTATGAAGATATATATGTATAACTCTTGATTGGACTATATCAGGTGCAGGAGAAGAGCCATGCAAGGAACGTAAAGAGACCAAAGCATAAGACAGAAAATCACGGTGGTGCTCCAGCATGACCACAGCCACTTGGCTGAAACCCATAAATAAATAAAAAATAAATAAATAAATAAATAAATATATATATATATATATATATATATATATATATATATATATATATATACATACATGTATGCATATATGTATATATAGATGCATGCATATATATGTATATGCATGCATATATGTGTGTATAAGATGTATACGTATTTATATTTATATCTGTATGCGTATATGTTTGATGTGTGTATGTGTGTGTGTGTGTGTGTGTGTGTTTGCATGTGTGAGTATATACCTATATAGTACGTGTATGCGTAACTGTGCATACATTGGGCATGAGTGCGTTGTGTATGTGTTTGCGTATACTAGATTATCGTGTTGTACTGGAATGGTTGGCGATAATAGGTGATATACGATACCCTAGAATTAAACTAAGCATACGAAGATGAATGGAGGTTATTTGACCTAATCTAAATGAGAATGTGCTGAGCTACAGAATGATAAACCAGTTCCAAAGACAGATCGTTACATGTCACATATCCAAACAAACTAATATGGAAGGGAAGATCTACTTAGTCACACTGTAATACCATTGGAATATAATCCTCAATCATTTATATATCGTTATTATAAATTCACCAACATCGTATAGATATATATATGTAAGTATGTATGTATGTGTGTATGTAAATAGATAGATAGGCTTGTAGATAAATATCTAGGTATGTTGCATGTATATACATTTGTAGATGTTTATATAGGCAATGTTTAATATAGATATGTGTGCGGGAGTCCATGTGCGCGTATATATATGTATATATATATATATAACATCATATATATATATATATATATATATATATATATATATATATATATATATATTGTATATATAACATCATATCTATATGTAACTCCTCACACAGAAAGACATATTTATATATATATAAAACATTATATATATATTACACATGTTACTTTATATATATATATATATATGCGTGTGCTTATGTATGCATATATATAATGGAGTGTGCGTGTTTGCATGTGTGTGTGTATGTGTGTGTGTGTTGTAAATGTTACGAAGAAAACAAAAGTAAAAAGACACCCAAGAGTGACAATTTTTTACAAATACTTTATTAGTTTAACGTTTAAAAGAAAGAAGTAACGTATCATGTTTCGGACGCTAGATCTTCATCGGAAGAAATTTATAGGAGGAGTGAGAAAGATGAAAAATAGTTGAGGAGAAAGGAAAAAGAGAAAGAAAAAAACGTGCCCTAGAAGCCAGTAGGAATGCCATTCTGTGGTGAGAGGAGGAGTTAGAATGGGTGTAAAACAAATGTACACATAGGGTTGCATCTTTCTTTAGATATAGGCACAAGTTAGGAGTTAAGTGTGTAGAATTTGAGGCTGGATTTGTGTGTGTAGAGGTGTTCCAGTGCGAAAGTATAGCGGAATAGATTAGTGGTGGTGTTGGTGGTGGGGAAATGCTTATTTCACAAACCTTTTCAATGTTTCCTTAAGAGGTAACCCCAGTATATGCACACACAAACGCGTGTGTAAATATATATATATATATGTATATATATATATATATATATATATATATATATATATATATATATATGTGTGTGTGTGTGTGTGTGTGTGTGTGTGTGTGTGTGTGTGTGTGTGTGTGTGTGTGTGTGTGTATATATATATATATATATATCAAAATAAGCAACAGGATGTCCAGAGTTGATGCAGTACGACCGTTTCAAACGACTCCATTTAATTGAACAATGCAATCATTACATCAATTTAAATGCAGGACTATCCTCAACTGCATAAATAAATAAATAGAATTTTTACCACACAGCCACGCCTGCGCCTATTGCATGAATATCTGTATATAATGCAGACAGACAGATGCGAAGTTAAAAGAAATAATTCTTCGTTATCTCTGAATAAGCGAAATGAAAACATTTATCGCATTTATATAAATAATCACATATAATCTCCCCTTTATACTTGATGTTAAGTCCAAGGGCTTACATCTAGAGATTCGTCGGTCATACAGGAATACATTCTTTATTATATATATTCTGCGCTGTCCAAATTTTAATTCTTACCAAGATTATCGCTACTCATCTGGGAGTCGATAAATTATTTACTGGTCATATATTGAAATTGATACATTATATAACATAGCTTTCTCAGAAATGTATCGCTTGGTGTCAACATATATATATATAATAAAAATCGATAACAAGTTGATGCCAGCACATTTATGATTGTAGCTATGTTATTTCTCTTGACTTATTGAAAAAAAAAAAGAATTTGAACTTCACACACTCCCCCGCATGCTTAAAAAAACATATTTGATATCTTCTGATATCTTATGCTTATATAAAAAATCTATTGAAAAATGTGCTAACAAATTCAATACAATAAATATTTCTGAATTCGTCTCCAAGGCAAATATCAATTTTTACATAATTTTATATCTAAGATTAATTTTTAGTGTGGCATTAAATTGAAATTCAAAATATCGTATTTATTGGATGCACCAAGATGAATATGTGTGTGCGTGCATTTTATATAGTCGTCTATATCTATCTATCTATCTATCTATCTATCTATCTATCTATCTATCTGATTTTTATACATCTTAATATAACTTCAACTCATTTGTTTGTATATATATACCTAGTGTGCATTTTTTCTGTTTTGTTTTTACTTTTCACTATATATATATATATATATATATTCCCGTATGTGCAGAGTCATTTGCACGCCTAAAAATATCCTTTGAGGAATTTTGCCCATCTTGAAAAGAACAGAAAAAAAGCAGAGAGATAGGAGAGAAAGCAAAAAGACTTTCAGTGACCAAACCATACCTGTTTGTTTTTAAGTGGTCACCATCCTTAAACACATTCCAGTACAATGATAAAGAAAAAACCAATTAAATAAATGAATGAATGGTGAATACGAAGGTGGATACCCCTTCTCTCTCTCTTCCTCTCTACCCATCTGTTTATCTGTCCGATTATCTATCTATCTATCTATCTATCTATCTATCTATCTATCTATCTATCTATATATATATATCTATCTATCTATCTATCTATCTATCTATCTATCTATCTATCTATCTATCCACCTATCTATATATCTATCTATTTATTAGCCTATCTGCCCACCTATATTTCTATCTATCCATCTCCATTGTCTTAGAACGTGACACAAAACAAAAAAAGAACAATGTTCTCTTCTGAGCAAAACCCCAAAAGAACATCTGTTTTAAATAAATAAACAAGCTGTTTGTACATTCACAAAATTGTATTTGACAAGCTCTAGAGAGGAACGAAAGCGCTAATAATAATGAAGAACTAGAAGGATTTTTTTCCCAAATTCTGACTACTTTCTTTTTTCTCAATATTCAATTCTGTACATCGCAACTAACACTCTATACATACATACATGCATGCATACATACATACATACATACATACATGCATACATACATACATACATACATACATACATACATACTTATATATATATATATATATATATATATATATATATATACTACATGTTCATGAAATTAATACGTTTTGCATTAGTACATTATCTTAACACTATGCACTTCGTCCATTTCAAGCTCTAATATTACATCGAGTTTTACTTTTATTTTTGTACTACGCTTTGAAAGTATTCTTTTATCACTATACAAACGTGTGTACATAGATACATACATGAAAAATGTGTGTGTGTGTCTGTGTCTGTGTGTTTGTGTGTGTGCGTGTGTGTACATGTACAAAGCAATTTAGCGTGTGGGCGACCATTGGTTTCGCAGTTTCGTTCTTTTGACTCGACATAGCTTTAAAGGATCTAATAAAATATAAGAAAAATTTTGAAAAATGTTTTTTTTTAAATCCCGTTTCAATCAAATATAATAACCCGTCATTAGAGCGCTGTGGTCATTTACATTTAATGTAATATTGAAATCACTGGAGAAATCAGTCATTTGTTTGAAGTTGAGGCAGGAACAAGAAAGTCATTTATGATCAAAGTAGGTTACATCCAACGATGATGTGGGAAACAAAATAGCGTTTGAAGAGAAAGATGAGTGTGAGAAGGAAAAAGTAAAGTGGATGACCGGAGAAAAACTGTATGAAAAAAAAGCAAAAGAAATCTAAGGTGCAGCTATCTGTGCATATCTGGTTCTTGCTTGGTAAAGGTGGTGTCTCCCCAGCAAAACAAGTTTTTTTCAGGATTTTGTAGGTACTTTTCAAAGTGCCTGCACCTTGATGACACCTCTTATCTGGTATTGAAATTGAAACTTTCATTAAGGAGTTTTTTTCATTTTTTGAGGCCTGAAACTTTTGGGAGATTTTCTCTTGGAAAAAATAATACGAAGTTTTCCTTTTAATTTCCAGAAATGGTCACCTAATTTTGTAATGTTCTTTTTAGCTAAATGCCTGAAGAAGGATTTTTGATCTTAAAACTTTTGTTCACATTTTCCTCTTGCCACCCATATATGATGCTTATATATAACTTCTTGGGTTAGGGTTTTATAAATAGCGAGTTGCTTTCGTCTCTCCAAGCTTTTGCGTGTAACTGAGAAGGCAATAGAACCATCCTTTGTCAGTTTTGAAAACCAATACCTCATATTTACTATATATTTACTTTGTGCACGCTACAAATAAACAGTAAATGCGACTTAGGCGCATTGTATGTGTATGTGAGTGTGTACATACATACAAAGCAACAACCCTGCTAGTCGAATTTTTGAAACTAGTAAAAGATTAAAAAATAAATGTTTTAAGAGATGTTGTTTAGAAAGAAAATAGTCTACCAAGGCATTAAGCACCTAACGTGTTTTACGGATATTTATGCAATTTAATCTTTTCCTTGTGTACTTTTTCATGCCCTCGTTATCTTTGCTGTGAAAAACAGCAGATATTAAAGTGTGGATTAATTCATCATTTTCGCCCATCCTTTCGTGTTTCAGTGGTAATAACCTTCGTAGAGATAACTCCTATATATGACTCGTAGGGATATAGTGTTATCAGTTTGCTAAATCAAAACATTTTTACAATATTGAATGAGTTTTATTAAACATTGTTTCTTGCTCTGCAAATTTTTCATTTGTTCATTTCAGTTGATATCATTTCATAATTAGAAATGTAATTAAGTTAATTTGTATTAAGCGATTGACTGATACATATTAAGAACTAATAATTCTCCACAAGATATGTTAGATATTGTTTCTATTTGTGTAAAAGTCATCAGAATACTGTGTTGATAAATATACGTTCATAAATATGAATCATACCAAATATGAATATACGTTTATTTTCTATAACTGTCTTTGATTTTAAATAAGATAATTATAAATGTACTCTCTAATTATTCACTGACTACAGATAATTCTATATAAATATGAAATCCATTTATAATTTCGCAAAGGTGGCAAGTTGGTAGACTCGTTAGCACGCCGAACTAAATGTTTAGAGGCATTTCTTTTGGCTCCTTACATTCTGAGTTCAAATCCCGCTGAGGTCAACTTCACCTTTCATCCCTTTGAGGTCGATATAATAAAGTACCAGTCAAGTATCGATGTCGATGTAATCGACTTGTCTCCTTCCCTCAAGATTGTTACCTCGGACCCTGCAACAGACTGGCATGCCAACCAATGGAAATCTTGTGATCTCAGTCATTTATATGCGATGGAAACTGGGTAACCGGTCTTATGACTCCTGGGGCTCGTGAAAAACCTTAGCCAGTGACTTACCGCCATAGATGTATTGCTGTATCAATGACTAGAGAGAGAGAGAGAATATATTAATAAATGTGAGTGTGTCTACGAGGAAATATCAATATAAAAGTTTAAGATGTTCGCTTTAGTCGATCCTCATTGGAACCCAACTAAATGCATTCCTTCTTATAGTTGCCTTTACATCACCACCTTCAGTAATCTATCATCCAATACAGGTTGAATATAGCCGTTTCATTGCAGTTTGTAATATAACAACTCAGGATCAACGCTGTTCAATCTGGTCCTATCAGAGAATATCGTTATGTATAACATGGCCTTGCCATTGTGTGCAAAAGATGGTTCACAGTTTTGTTTCATTGAAGTGTTCCAACACTTTTACATCTCTCCATGCAAGAGAATTATGAAGACAAGCGCTTTATAAACCTTCAACTTTCGATGATGCCTATCTTGATCCCGTCGCAGCAGAAGAATCCTTTAAGCAGTTTCCAGAAGGCAGCATATGCAAGACATACGATTTCGAATTTCATCAGATATTGTGGCACCGTCATTGTAAACTGATCTCAAATAACAGGCACGATTAATTTGTTTAAAAGAATGGTCATAGATTTTGATTTAAAAGAGAATGATCGTACCAAGTGCTAAATTTTGTTTGAAATATTAAATTCTAAAGGAAACATAAATAAATATGCCTGAAGGAGCCTGTAGATGTACGATGTGAATATCATTAACATATCAGAGAGAGAGCGAGAGAGAGAAATTGCAATTTATTACTTGAATACATAAGACATAAGTACTTTGCCTCCCATCAGACACATAAAAACAAAAATGAAAGAAGGAAGGAAGGAAGGAAGGAAGGAAGGAAGGAAGGAAGGAAGGAAGGAAGGAAAGATAGAGGAGAAAGAGAACGAGATAAATATTAAAACGTCTAATGTAAAATAAGTCAGCGTCAGATCAGCGACGGCAAATAGCCGGGCCGAAGTAGTAGAGTCAAAATATCTTACATCCAGTCACATACGTTTCTTAAGATTTGTAATGCATTGTTTATATACTTCTATTACATACGTAACAGCATATATCGTACCCGTTTTCTATACATTTTATCTCTGATGCGCGTGTTCTGTGCCTGTTTATGCATATGTGTGCGTGTGTACGCGCGTATATATGTGTGTACTTCTATCAAGTTATTCATTTGTTATGAACTTTTTGAAGATATAATGGTATATCAACATGCTAGCTGAAACAAAGATTAAAGTTTCAAATCTCTTGTGATATGTATTTTATGATAGATATTATATTGTTGTATGTCATAAATAATGGTATATAACATAACGGTCGAGATACATAAATGTAATGAAATATCAGAAATAAGATATGATAAAATGTTGTAGATAGATACATATAGATAGACTGATAGATTAGCATATATATATATATATATATATATATATATATATATATATATATATATATATATATATATATATATATATATATATATATATATATATATATATATATATATATATATATATATATATATATATATATATATATATATATATATATATATATATACATATATATATATATATATATATATATATATATGCAAATACGACATTGCTATTGTGGCTGTGTGGTAAGAAGCTCGCTTCCCAACAACATGATTCTGGATTCAGTCCCACTGCATGGCACCTTGGGCAAGTGTCTTCTACTATATCCTTGTGAGTGGATTTGGTAGTTTGGTAGACAGAAGCTGAAAGAAGCCCATCGTATATATATATATGTGTGTGTGTGTGTGTGTGTGTGTATGTATGTATTTGGATGTCTGTGTTTGTCCCCTCACCATCGCTTGATAACCGAAGTTGGTGTGTTCTCGTAAACCAGCGGTTCGGCAAAAGAGACTGATAGAATAAGTACTAGGCTTACAAAGAATAAGTCCTGGGTTCCATTTGTTCGACTAAAGGCGGTGCTCCAGCATGGCCACACTCAAATGACTGAAACAAGTAAGAGAATAAACGAATAAAGAATACGCGCGCGCACACACACACACACACACACACACACACACACACACACACACACACACACACACACACACACACACACACACACACAGATATATATATATATATATATATATATATATATATATATATATATATATATATATATATAAATGCTTGCAAATATTACGCTGTCTGTACATGTACAAGGTGAACACAAACCTTCTATCATGTAACTTAGTAAATAGCTTTTTTGTCCTGTGATAACAAATTCAGTAATTTATTGAAGAAAACATTTATTCAACAAAAATGTCCCCTAATTCGAAATATCTTTATAGTGTTCGTTCTTCCATATGTATGATTCAAACATTTCGAACACATCTTCTATAAGACATAAATTGAAATTACTGCATTCTAAAACATACAAAAATGTTATTTCCTTTTTAAAGAAAGAAATTTACAACAAAAATTTAAAATTATTTGTCAGCGAAACTTCATGAAAAATAGCTGAAAAGAAATTCAATTCTACCGTATCCCCACAAGGCTATATAATGGCACTGAACTCGATGCATAAGTAAATCCGGAAATAAAGAAGCAATAGTCCAGCAGCGTGGTAGCGAAATTGGGAAATATAATGTATTGATATCCTTCCTTTGAGACGTGTATGATGTTCGTTAAAATGAATAGAAAGAAAGAGAGACAAAGAGATGAATGGGAAGGAAAACGAAAAGAAAAATAGACACATTAAATTATAACTGTTGTATTGGGATTGTGTTCCATTCTACATCGATTTACATGGACCATTTTGTACTTCTTTATGATGGTATATATCTAAAATTATCAACCAAAAATAGAGCCCATCTCTTGACAAGTAACGCCCATCCAGGTCTTGTGACTTGCCCGAACCAATGTAACTCTTTCATGCCAGACGTCCCGATCAAGCGATGAGGAATAAATGCCTGGCCTGAGTTTTAGTCATATTGGTCTTTCGCTCACTGAAATACCTCATTTGCACACTCTGCGACCTCAGATCGTAGCAGTAGTTCGCTACGTGAACTGGTTGATCCTGGTCGTTGACAGTTTGTTGTCTGTTCACCCGCTCAACATCTCGTGGTATTCGTCACTGACTCAATAAGTTCATTTTCCAAAGTAGTTTACAACCATCATGCTGCATGCCATGATTTCAACGTCCCCTGGATGGGGTGGTTACATGCTATTTAGTCTATAGCTAAAGACATACAACTCACATTCAGAGTAAGATTCGAACAAAAACTGAAAGATCGCAACCAATATATGACAATTACACAACGTTCTCATTGCGTAATATTTCGTATTTACTACTATGGTAAGTCGGGCCATGATAGAGATAGTTGCCGTGGCCAGAAACTCTGTGTAAAGCTTCTGTGGGATGTAGAGCGTGGAGCCCTTCGGCTAAAGATCAATACTCCGTCGACCCGCTCACTCATTCGTGAATCACTCTCTAAATTTCACCTTACTAAAATTAATGTAATATCATATGTCATAACAAAAAGAAAATGCCAAAACGTTTAGTTGCACTTTGAATTGTTAATATCGATGGTGGTACCACTCTACATGTAGTATCCAAGAAGGAGAAATGGCGAGATTTTCAAAAGAATTGGGAAATGAAAGAACATGGCAGTTGTATGTTTGAAGAATTAATGATGAGAGTCGTACACAACACGAATATATTGAGTTTTTTAGTCTAAACGGGTCCGAGTGTCTTAACCTTTAACTTCGTTCCTACGAACAGTTAATCCATATTTATACGTACCTGTGTGTGTGTGTGTGTGTGTGTGTGTGTGTGTGTGTGTGTGTGTGTGTGTGTGTGTGCGTGCGCGTGCGCGTGTGTGTGCGTGTGTGTGTGCTACATATATGTTCATATATGCGAGATTTCTATACATCTTAAATTTGCAGAAGAATTTGTGGTGGGTAGTTTAGCTTAATCGGTTAAAGCACCGTGACACGTAATCACGGAGGTGTGAGTTCGCATCTCATAGCTGGTCGCCTACATTTTTTTCTGTAAAATAGGGGTAGTTTATCCTGTTCAGGCTATATATATATATGCTTGTATGTATGTAAGTTGTAGCAGTGACTCTAGAGCCAAGAAGCTGATGCATAGCACATCGCCTTATCAAGTTTCATAATTTTAATGCATGGTGCATATCAAGTTTGATATGCTTGTGTATTTTCGTGTGCTTGTTTCTTTAGTCAACATATAATGTTCTATATCAGTGGTTCCCAATCTGAGGTCTACGGATCCTTGTGGTCTGCAAAGGTAGTACCGAGGATCCGTGAACTAAATTCAAAATTTCATATATATATATACATATATATATATATATATATATATATATATATATATATATACAGTTGAGGTGTGTTCTGTTAAGAACGTATACGAGTGCAAATAGAGCTCGTTCACCCTTAGAGTTCCAAAATAGGCGGCGATACATATCGATCTTCTTATACAGGTAAATCGTTACATGATTTAAATTAAACTTAACTTTAAATCCTGTATATACGAGGATCTGTATGTATCACAACATTTGTAGTGATTAAAAAGCTGCCTAACCGTACTTACTCTTCCTTTTGACTCTTTTACTTTTTACTTTATATATATATATATATATATATATATATATATATGCGAGTAAAAATAAATACAAAAAAGGTGGTTTTATATATATATATATATATATATATATATATATATATATATACACATAAGGATAAGCATATTAAAAGGGGTCCGTGCGAAAACTCATTTAAATAAAAGGGTTGGGAACCACTGTTCTATCTTTTAAAAGACGAAAAGGAGAAGCTGGTATCTGAGATCTACACCTCTATCATGAAAATTATCGGTTTAAGAAACGAAAAATCACCGTGCTCTTGGTTTAATCATTTACGAATTATATTTTAATTATTCATAAATGTGGACAACAACTGAATACTAATCAGAATACAGATCTCTGTCTGTGAATTTTATTTTCATGGCAATCTTAATATCTAATAAGAAAATATATGTATGTATATAATTTGGATGTTTTTCTTTTCCCGAAGAACATTAAATTTCCCGAGAGAAAAATAGCAATTAATAGATAAAACTATAAAAAGAAATTAATCATATAAATTGCAAATCATTTTTAGGGCAATATTTACATTGGACGTGGACGTACATTTTCCAAGAAAATTCCATCGAAGACTTCCATCGTCTAATTTATGTTTAATAAACGATGCTGGGAGATGTTAAATATTTACTATGCGGCTTAGAAATAAATATTAGCTCTTTTGCTTTCCAATGCAAAACTTCATAAGAGGTTATGATGCTGATATCTAAAGTTGGTACAAGCCTACACATTTAAATCCATCTTAGTTCTTGGCTAGCGATCATTTTTATCGATTTCAGGAGGAGGAAAATCAAAACTGACTTTAGTCGGGCGCTTAATATTTGGCTTTACAACTACTTGGTCTTTTGTCTAATCCTATGGCGCGACCCTTAGACTAATAAATGTTTCGATCAACGAAAAGCTTGTGACTTGAATTTCGTAGACAAAAACTGTGTAGAAGCAGTCAGTGGGGCCGATATTGTTCTTGTCTAGGAGACATAACCTGCTGCTCCGGTATAACACGGTGAATTGCCTTACTACATTTGTCCCGACTCTGAGTTCAAATTCCACTGTGGGTAACTTCGTCTTTTATACTTTCGGGGACGAGTAAAGTGTACCAGTCCATATCCGTATGCTGGTAAGAACACAGGACTGGAAGCTTTACTGTATTTGTCCCGACCCTTTATGTTTTTGTGGTGGTGGTAGTGGTGGTGGCGGCGGTAGGAGCAGTGGCGGCGTGGATGATGATGATGAGGAGGAGGAGGAGGAGGAGGTGAAGTGGGGGAGGAGGGGTAAGAGAGGGAGGAGAAGGAGGATGATATAGTTCAAGCATTAGTGAGCTTGAATCTGAATAATATTTAGTTTCGATTTCAGCGCCAATCTCGATGAGATTAACTTAGCTTTCATATCTTCGTGGGTAATTAATTACCATTTGTATAAATTATAAAGTATATTGAAGGAGAGTGAATCGACTACACACTTTCCGTTCCGTTTATTTACCTTGCCAAACCTTAATGAATGTTTTACTTTATTATTTATAATAATTTCATTAGCTTTTCTGTCATGCATAATTAAATTATAGTTTATTTAAATTTGGAAACGAGATATTGAAAATTAACTTTACCTGCATTATGAAATTGGGCATATCTGTTTAGGCATAAATTTCAACAAGCCGTTAGCCAAATATATGCGTATGTTTCAGTACGTGTTTGAGTTTGAGAGTGTGTATATATTTGGGATTTATCGTGTGCCTCCTTCTTTGGGTTTTATTTATTAGAAATGTGAAGAGCTTAATAATACAAAATCAGGTTCAATACAGCCAATCATATTTATAAGTTTAACCTGATAAATTAACATAAATTTATTTCCTAGAGTAATCATACACAATTTGATGTAGGTTTAACTTCTAAATAATTTTTTAAATATTTATTTATAACATTATGATTATTTTATGTCTTTTTTGTTTCTTAAGCAGAGAAAATTCATCTCTATAGTAAATCGGTTAATAAACGGTAGAAACATATCCACGGTATTTGTGAGTTCAATTGATAACATGTCGCTAAATTCCAATACGTTATTACAATGCAGTAAATCCTGATGGTGTAAACTTGCATATATATATATATATATATATATATATATATATATATATATATATATATATATACAGTATAATTAATTACTTATGTTATTTATGTAATTATATAAATGACTGTTTTTTTCTTATGAAACAGCTAAGCACAATAACATTATGAATTATGTGAAATGTGAGCTTTTTCCTTTTTATTTAAAATAGCATAAGTTATTAAGTTATCGTAATTTGTCACAACATTGATTTTTGAAGCACATATCAAATTCAGCTTTCTTCTTAAAGTACAAATCAAAATTTACTCTATTGTTTTTAGTTATATATTTTTTGTTCTATAATTAAATAAAATAAGGTTTTTTGATGATAATGATTAGAAAAATGTCAGAAAAATTTATCAACTTGCAAGCCTGTAAGAATAATGCCTATGGGTTTTCTAACTTACCGATTAATCACAATTATTTATTAACGAGGTGCTACGAATATTTTAAAAATTATATTAGCTCTTTATTCCTGCAAAAGTAACCAAAGGCATATCCCTGTTACCAACACTGTGTTAATATAACACGAATTGCATAAATGAAAGATTACCTCCTGTACATTCGAATAGTAAAAATAGCTTTTAAAAAACATTAACTATAATTGTCCATTAAGTGGATTCGTTTTGAAAATCACTTAAACAGAATAAAATTATTTCAAGAGAACTCTATGCTGGAATCGCATATTTAGACATTTCTTTGCAAAAATGTCTAAATATGTGGATCCAACATAAAATTATTTTCTTTGCTTTCTTTTTCTTTTTCTTGTTCTGTTAATAGCTATCGGATAGCTTTTTACGTTTCACATTATTATTATTAATTTGCTGATGTATGCCAAATATAATAGAGAATTGAATAAAAGGCCATGCGATATTTGATAATGTTTCTTTTCGTTCTAAATTCAAAACGCATCGAGGTCAACTTTTTAATAACTCATCGTTTTGAATTTCCTTTTAAAAAAAGTTGTGTACTGTGACTGATTAGGGTTGATTAAAAGAATGCGTTGTTCTATGTCAAATTTAGAAATTATTATTACAACTGATATGTCGATATTAACAACTTAAATAACTTTCGAGCTGTAAGTTTTAAAGACATTATTTCAGACGACCGTGCGTAAGTCAAAACTTGGCTACTTTGTTGTCATTCAGAAATGTATGAAACAGAATGCATAGCCATTTTGTCTCACACTATATATATATATGAGCACAAGACCTCAAATTTAGAGGATGAGTTTAGTCGATTATAAAAATTTCAGTGTTTGGCTGTTACTTTTTATCTATCTCGGAAGAGTATAAATCAGAGTCGAAGTCAATGGTGTTTGAATTCGGAACTTAGACGTAACTAAATATAACAACGCATTTTGTCTGACGAGTCTACCAATCTGCCGCCTCAACCTTTCTCACTGTATTAATTAGAAAAATCTATGAAACAAACAAGAACGGACAGTTACTACTCAAAAGAAAAGTGTTTGATAAACACGCTCTTATTCCTTGTGTAAATTTACTAAACCAGGAACCAATTTCATTGGCTGTTTTCCATGAATGTTACTGAACTAATAGTAGAACGACCCGTTTCCTTATTATATGATCGATTTGCCACTAATTGGCTCAGCTAAATACAATTATGTGCTATAAAATTAGAAAATATTTTTCTCTTTCACACAAATAATGACAAATCATTCATCACATTGTTGCATACTCATAAAATGACAATGTTGTATAGAAAACACTACATCAATCATTAAGTCGTCTATCACCCACTGTAACCATAGAAGTATCCTTTTTCTTTCTTTCCTTTTTCTTTTGTTTTTGAGCAATATTCATAAACACTTCAGAAAATATTAAATGAACCCGAAGGAAAATATTTTCAGTTAAGAACAACCAATTATTTTCTAGCATTTTGCTCTTAAAATCGTCATCAAAGCCTGGATTTTATTACTCCTTTAAAATACATGTATTCTATTTGCTTATGTATTTACATTGCCGTGCGCATATTTAGTTTCTTGTATCTTCATTTTATTAAGTGGAGAGGGTTCGATCATTTCATATACTTGAATACAAGGATTCTTGTATTTTGTAATACATCCAATACCACATCCTACTTTTGTAATAATCGCTATTGTGCTATTATATTTAATTTGTATGTGTGTGTGTGTGTGTGTGTGTGTGTGTGTGTGTGTGTGTGTGTGTGTGTGTGTGTGTGTGTGTGTGTGTGTGTGTGTGTGTGTGTGTGCGTGCGTGCGCGTGTATGCAAAAGCATCGTCTAATGTCATTACATTTTTCGACAATTTCATTTGATGTCATTTTCTATGCTCGTTGTTTTCTTCTACCGTCTGACTATTAAATGAATGACCAGATCAAAGATAAAGGCAGTTCGTTTTGCATTTGGACTATAACACGGCTCGATTCACTTAACTCTCAAGAAAATAAGTCCTCGTTTATTTGAGAATATTATTGAGTTAAGTTGTTTTTTTTTATAAAAGTTATTTGGCTATTAGAATTTAATGTTCATGTTTTTTTTTAACAAGTTAGTGAGGGAAGATATTGTACTTCTGACTTGTGCAGGACCCTTCCAGATAGGTGATATTAGTTCAGCCGATACCAACCCAATCACTGCATGAAAATGTTACTGAAGAGTAAACTGAGGTTTGGCTGAACTTTTTACTAAAAACGTTTGCGTAGAAATAAACTTTGAAAAAGCAATGGATATTTCATGTTAGTACATCCGTCCTTCATTCATAACACAGAGATGAATAGCCAATATTTTATAAAAAGAATGTGATAGGAAGCATAAAATCAAAGTATTCATAAATTAAGATGAAATTAAATATTTATTTTCTTTTGTAAATATAAAATCTCTAAACAAGTAGAGAGAGTTGTCTGATCGAACAGCGCCTGCAGTTGGATTAAATCACATAGAGAGACATTAAATACAAATCATATAAAAAAGCTATTAAATAAATAATATGAAATACATAATTTGATATAATAATGATTATATTACAAAAATATAAATATGCTTGTTAATATAAAAAAAATTATTTGACTGAAATAAAAACAAAGCAGATCATATGAAAAGCCAAATCTTTACAGATCTCGTCCACGACTCAAATTTAACATTGCAGACCACTACAATTTATTTCTGCGCTTTTATTTGTGTGTATGTGAATATACCTGTATGTGTGAGTGCACATACTCTACTCTGCAACACTTAAATTTGAAAAAGTATGTCTAATATCCTTCTCAAATATATTGAACAAAACTAAAAACTAATGAAATGATACTCATTCATGAGTCTTCTATCGAAAAATTGACTCCCTATCCATTCAATCATCGCAAGAGTGGTCATGCAACAGTTCTTGACTCGGAGGGTCAGGCAAAATAATTTGCGTTATTTAATTACTCTCCTTTACAATGTAATTTAAATCTTTTTAAGGTCAACATTGGCTTTCTGGTTTAAAAAAATAGGTTCCCATCAAGAACTAGATTCACTTTAATCGACTTTACTCTGATACAAAACCTGTGGCATTTTTGTCAGTGGGAAAAGACATTGTGAAATAACTACAACAGTCGGTAGAGTAACTGATACGAAAGGGTGTCAAACTAAATGCTCTGACATGTATAATTACGTTACTTTACATGAAATAAATGACTTGTAATATTATTTTTTATTATTTAATTTCTGCTTTTAAATCCACCCGTAATTGACTTTGGTAAAAATATTACTGGAGATGTACAGCAGTTAATCAAATGTATTATTTCAATTTAAAATATTCTACAAAATCAAACAAATTCTAAAGCCATCAGAAGACGGCAGAATGGCAGAAGCATTACGACACTTATCTAAATATTCCTGCATTTCTTGCCGTTGTATTATCAGAAGTGTAGTGAGGCAATTTACCCAATTATTTTCCTTTACAAATTCATGGCTTGTGAGAAATAAAATGCATATTCGAGTTACATATTTTATTAATAAAACAATTGTTTGTTGTTTGGTAACAATTGAGAAATGTCTAACATGACTTCATTTTATTCTTTTTCCAGACTTGAACCATGAAGATTATAATCCTGTTAAGTATTTTATTAATTCTTCTCCAGGCCTATACAGGAACCTCCAGACGATGTAAGTTATACAATTTTCTTCTCAATGTATACTATGATGTAAGATAAAATTAAAACCACACGATGTTTATACTTTATGACTACAATTTCTCTCACTGTTCGTCAGTTATTCATCTTTTATCCGATCTATTTATTTACTTGTGTGTATATTGTGCACATGGGACTGAATGGGCATTGAATGAAAGGAAAATTAAATGAAAGCTGGTTAATCTACATATATATAAAATTGAGAATGTGTGCGTGTGTGTGTGTGTGTGTGTGTGTGTGTGTGTGTGTGTGTGTGTGAATCCCTAAAACTCCAGAACTACACAACCAATTTCATTCAAATTTTACACATGCCTTACTTAGGGTTGTGTTTCAGTAACAAAACATTTTAACTTCTTGCATACTTCCAGCCCACAGCAATATCATATCTCCTCCACTATTTAAGTATTACGTGTCAAAAGTGAAACAAAAACACTCATGTCATTCGAACCGGAATCTCAAAAACATTGTCACCTCACATCTCATTCTCATTTAAGTACTACGACAGGCAAATAAAAATTACTTGTATGACATAAAGCTGATTTTCCTTAGTTCAATTATTATGACGCCTGCTAAATTACAGACAGTGTTTGAATATGTTCCCGTGGTACCTTTTTTTTCTCTTGGCTTGACGAATTACCACTAGTTTGAAAATTATTTCGATCTTCTATTGCTTTAGCAGCATACAAATGTTGCCTGCACCTGTTTTTGTGACGTTGCTAATTAGAAATAGGAGTGAAATACAAAAATTGTGACTTGTGTGCTATCAGTTTGAAGAATTGTGGTACGAGATCTGTTTGATCTGCAAGAGGTTTTGTCCGATGAAATCAAAACCTTTCTGGACAGTATCAATAGATAGATGGAAACGAATCCATTCTTCTTAAATATGACTTCATTGCTACGTATAACAATATTTAGAGCTCTAACTGCAGAAGACAACCCTAACTGCAGGAGACAACCAGAAAGAATATAAAATATCAAATAGAAGGCGAATTTAGAAAATATTTCATCATTCATAGATCATAATACAAATGTATAAACTTTGTTACTCGCAAATATCTACCAATTAGTCTTTCCCATCGTGCTGAACACTAGCCCATGTGAAGCCCTGTAGTATGGAAACCTCTGCACACTAATACAGGACGAAAATAATTAGATTAATGCATTTGGAAGAAACATGTGGCGCAAAATTGAAGGAATATAAAGTTACAAAAGAGAGAGAACCCTGGTACAGTGTGCTAAAATGCGTCTGAACAACGGCTGCTTGAACAAAGTATCTTCATTTCAAAGCATATAATGAAAAATATTAAATTTCACCTCTTTATTCAGAATCTTGACCACGAATAAATTTAGCGTGCGTGCTCGCACGCACACGTGTGTAACTTATATATACGCATACGTATATATTTATACATATATAGACATATGGATGTATATGTAAGTACAACGCTGGGAAAATGGAGTACTCTATAGAAAAATTCTCGGGAATTATAAAATGATGACAGAAAAGCGATAGTAGTATATGCTAGAGAAAGTAGGAAATTAGAGGAACAATACCGTGGGAAGTGGCAGCTGATCAAATATCCATCTCTGTCTCTATGATGTAGTTATTGAATTATTAGACTTGTGGTGGGGGCAACGATAGAGTCTTTTATAAAGAGATAAATATTGCAGAAGATGAGCTTTGGTTGTGTCCTTTATTTGAAGATATTGACTGAAGAGAAATATGGAAAAGAACGTGCGTGTGCATGCGTGTGTGAGAGAGAGCGTGAGACAGACAGACAAAGAGGAAGACAGAGAGAGACTAACAGACAGATATAGTGTGTGTGTGTGTGTGTGTGTGTGTGTGTGTGTGTGTGTGTGTGTGTGTGTGTGTGTGTGTGTTTGTGTGTGTGCACGCGCGCGCGCGTACATATATATGTTAGAAACAGCAACGAAATCTCCCATCTCTAAACAAATTATACCGTATCTAAAAATGTCATATTGGCCATTGTAGTTCTGGATAAACTAAACCTGACAAAAAAAGGTGTAACAGAAATGACTGACGCATTTTCGATAATAGGTTCTCTCAATCGGGACTGAGATGGGGCTAAACAACAATGACAACTAATGCCCCTTTTTTCATTGGTTTATGCAACACAGATCATCTTATTATTTTTGCTTAAATAATTTCCGTTATCTGATGGGAAATTCTGTTGTATATTTTATATAAGAGACATATGGCCATTTGTACAAAAGGCATTACCTAAAACGTTTGTTAGTCAAGACTGACTCTCCAATGACATCTCAAGAGTTTCTGTCAGGGTGCAGATATAAGCTGGGTTTCTTTTCTACATCGAAGACCAGTACGCTAGGTAGTCATTCCTCTTCATTCCGGTGGTATGGGTCGACGCACTTCGGCATCATTAAACGACTTCACCAAAGATGTAAGAAAGTAAACAGCTGAAATAAATACCACAAGACATTTTGTCTAATGTTCCTGACAAGTACTTTATGTTACCAATCCCAGAAAGATGGTGGAAAAAGTTAACCTTGCGGAATTGGAACTCAGAACGCAAAAACCTGAAGCAAACACTGCAAGACATTTTGTACCATTCTCTAACAATTCTACTAATCCTTTGCCATAGACTGCCATGAAGATGATTAGCAAGGTTAATCTCGACAGATTTTGAACTCGGAAACTAAATGCCCGAACAAACAACGCAGGCTATTTTCCTACTATTCTTACATTTCTCTCAATCTATCGCCTCGATAAGCGCCATTAAGTTTTTTTTTAAATTTCGGTCAAAGGCTTTTACTTTTCTTTTTCTTTTGTATTCGTAAATGAATATACGTCTACATCACCAAGTGCTCTGAAATATTTACATTAATAACTGTTTTGTGTTAAAGTATAATTTACTAGCATCTGCACATCATGTATAATTCATGTGTTTAAATTAAGTATTTAACTGTCTGTATTTTTATTAGATGCAAATACCCCTATTTCAGCAGAAAAAGAAAAAAAGAAAAATAGGAAGAAATATATTCTTTAAATACTGTCTTGTTGTTTTTGTTTGTTTCCCGTTCGATATCATATGAGTTTGTTTTCTTTTTTTACAAAACCAGTTTAAGTTATGTAATTATTGTTTATATTTCAATAAACAACAGTAGTTTTAGATAAATTCTGAAAATACTTCTGATTCTGATTACTAACTTCTGAAGTATTCCAAATAACGTTGGTCTTTTTAGAGAAATGTATAATAGACATGGTTTTTGTCGTTTATTTTAACAATAATTATTTAAAGCATTTTCCGATGAAAAGAATTTGTAAAGATATCTTGAGAAATGTATCTTACAACAGAGTATAATATCTCATAGCTTATATTATAGATGCTATTATTTTTCTCTTTTTGCGGTTCGATAATTTCATAATCTAGCTTTGTATGTTTTAGTTTGCTTCAACAGAGATAAACTGTTTATTCACAGCAATGCTATCTAGCAACAGATAATATTATCTGAACACCATTTACTTCTCAGGTCACCAGTATACATGCACATACACTTGTTTTCCTTAAGCTTTCACTCTTATTATTTCTAACTATACTTTAACTATTTGTGCAATATCCATACCTATATTTATTTTGAATATAAATACAATTTTTCCCATGTTTTCTGGCCTTTCGTTGATCCGATTGTTTATAGGTTTCTATTTTGCTGTAGGCAGTATTTCTTCAGTATGGAAGCACAAAAGAAATAATGTCCTTGTATCGAGATCAGCCTTTTGCATTGCGTATCGATACAACATTAACATTGTATCAACACAATAGTATTGATTGCGTCACCACAAAAGATAATACTTCAGCCGAAGAAAGATTCTATATTTGAAAAGCAAATATTCTAATATCAGAAATTCTGCTTAAGAGTGGGGATAAATTAGCTATATCTCGTCCAGTAGTGTCAACCTAGTTGGTCGTAGGGAGCAGTTAAAGACTTCATTGTTCAATATACTTAGGAACCATTGAAATTTTACTTCAAACAACGCCATTACAAGAGCATGTAAGGCAACGCACTGCATATTAACATAACTTTTGTCAGTTATCCGCTGCTTTCTCTTGTTACAGTAGTAAGTTCAATACTCCATAGTATTTACATACAGACAAGGCACATGGATATTTGGAATTTAAATGTCTTGTCTCTGTTAAGGATACTGTGTAGTGATAGTAACATAAACCGTTCACAATATAATCTCGCCAGTTGCCGTTCCTGAGATGAAAAATAATCAATTTGTAGCCGTTAGAAAATATTCGGATCTGCTTCCGTTTGATTGTTTCTCGTTCAAAAAGTATATGCAATTTTCATTATCAAGAATAATTTGCAATATGCCGTTAATACTGGTTTCAAATTGTGAGTACTGAATGGATGTAATCGATGTAATCAACTTGCTCCTTCCCCAAGCATTTCAGGCCTTGTACCTATACTATAAAGGAAGATTACTAGATAGCCCAGGGCGGCAAGCTAGCAGAATCGTTGATACAGAACAAAATGTCTAGTAGCATATCGTTCGTCCGAGTTCAAGTTCCACTGAGGACATTCCTGCCTTTCATCTTTTTGAGGTCGATTTTTATCGAGCACTGGGATCGTTGTAACCCAACTCCCCGAAATTGCTGGCCTTGTGACAAAATTTGAAATCAATATTATGTAGTTCATATTACTTCTAAGTAAATAATTAGCTCGCAAAATAATTAACTTCAAAACACAGAAATATATTTTTAGATTAGCTGACCATATTTCTTCCAAGGGGTAAAAATAGGAAAGTTATTAACTTTCAAACCACCAAACATTTTAATTTTAAAATATTTCTTACATAAATACAAGGCTTCGGGTTTCTGTGATAAACCAAATTTACATATTTATATCTTCGCAAAATTATATGTATTTTAACTAAAGTAGCATTTTTGTGGCTTAGTCATCAGATGAAGAGAGCAAGATGCATGAGATTTTTCTGGGTCTCGCAGATTGGTGGGAGAAAGTTATCCCGGATACATGTAGCCGAGTGGATTATACTAAAAAAAGTCAAGGATCAGTTGGTAGCCAAAATCCAAACCATTATTAGGGATAAATTTCGAAGGGAATGAAAAAGAAAAACATTTACCATCTATCTCCTGGACCATAGTTTCAAGCTCTAAATTAGCAAATAAAATAATTTAGTAATTATTTTATTTGCTAATTTAGAGCTTGAAACCATTGTCCAGGAGATAGATGGTAAATGTTTTTCTTTTTTCATTCCCTTCGAAATTTATCCCTAATAGTGTTTTGGATTTTGGCTACTCCTTCTAGCATGCTTATGTGTTTAAATGTACACTGTATTTATATAAATAATATATAGTCTATTGACTAGTTTTCTACATACTAGGCCACTGGTAGTAAAAAATTTCTAAACTTTTTTCTTACCCTGATATTTATTAATTATATCTGTGTATATGTATATATATGTGTGTGTGTGTGAGAGTGGATGTGTGTGTGTGCGCGTGCATATATATATATATATATATATATATATATATATATACATGTGGGTGTGGGTGTAAATGCGTGGGTGTGTCTGTGTATGTATGTATGTATATATTTATATATATATATATATATATATATATATATATATATATATATCATTATTCTCCAGTCTTGTTATATAATATTTGATATCATGGAAAAAGAAATTATTAAAATATAGTTTTAGGTTAAAAGTTTTGAAAAAATAAAGAAAATTATTCCTTACATTGTTTGCTGATCATGATTTTCTGAAACATTGTTTTTTAATGATTTTTGTTTCTTTTCAATGTTGGGAGCTATGTGTAATAACAGACTCTCACTTCTTCATGAATGCATTGCATAAATTCTCTTTCTTTACATTTACTGTACTGCTTATCGGTGTAGAAATCTTATTATAATGGAACGTTGAAAATAGAATGTGAATAGACGAATATCTTATAGCTACTGAAGGTTATCCTTTTTTTATGGAAAACCAAATCTCATTTTTACGATGAAGCTCTTCATATTTCATTACAATCAATCCAACATGAGTTGAATTTCCTATGGCTTGAACTGCATTATATTTGCAATGTTTAATGAAAGAAATTAAATGCCGAATTTCTCTTCTAGACTTCTTAGTTGTTCAACAATAAGAAGAATAATTTCCTTTGTATTATGATGTCTGTTTATCAATGGAGACATTTTAACAATACCATCTCTTACTTTATTTTATCAACTTACTATTCTTTCTGAAATGTTGCTAGTTTATTTGTAGAATTCAGAATGATTTCATTTTTACTGTACAAACTTCAGCTACAAATCTGAAATTCATAATAAAAATTCACAAAGTTGTTTTTGATTAGCTTCTTCAACAACAAAAAATAAAGCTGTTTATTCAGATGCCATGCACACTGCAGAATACCCTTCCTGCTGGCAGCCATCTCACTTGCTAGCAACTATGGGTTTTCATATAATGAAGAATCTATGGTGTGACAAAACATATCTATACAAATTTTAAAATAAAGAATCTATGTTGTGACAAAACATATCTATACGAATTATCTCAAACAATAACTTGCGGTATGTATATTTAGGTTTATATCAGAAGAATGATTTAATCTTTTCTTACAAAGATAGTAGGTATACTCTTGGTAGGTTAAAGAAGAACATGGCAAAATACTTTCGAACATTTGGCGAGCTAAATCATCATTACGATAAACCTCTCTCAGTTAATTTCTTAGATGTCGTAATAAAACTTTGTACCAATGTATACAAAACATATAAAAAGACACAAAGAGAAGTTTATCTGCATGAACACACCATGTGACACTTACCAGCTGTCTTCAACTATATCTTCGGGCTGACCAAAGCCTTGTGAGTGGATCTGATAAACAGAAAGTGAAAAGAAGCCCACAGTACACGCACACACACACACACACACACACACATATATATATATACACACACACACACACACACACACACACACACACACATACACACACATATATATATATATATATATATATATATATATATATATATATATATATATATATATATATATATATATATATATATATAAAATTAGAAAATGGAGAATAACATACATTAACCAAGACATCAATAAGACCACATTTACTGCTTGTTTGTTGATGCAAAGCAAGACATAACAAAGCTAACAGCTGTTTCTGATCAAAATTCCCAGAATGCTGTCTATACATAAATGCGAGAATAAAATTCTTCATCTTCATAGGGCATTCGAATTAAGGCAACCGATCGTCATTAGCGTGAAAAGCAAGAGCATACACTATAAACAGAAGGGAGAAGGAAGAGGTAAGAAAACATGGTTTAGAGAAATAGTGTAAGTGGTTAAGGGGAGGCAACAGGTCGCGGTAGGCCAGCAGTTCAATGAAAACAAGGAAAACAAATATGGCTTCAAAATTGCAGAGGGAAAACTTTGCCCCTTTTCCTTAGCTTAATAAATTTATTGATGAAAATGAGTTCCTCGTCGATAATGATATGGTTGAGTTGATGCGAAACCATATTTGCATTCTTAGACAAGAATTATCCCTATATTTTCTCAATTTGCAAAAAATTGAGCAACTTTACTGCTTCTGAACAATCCATTTTCCATATCTTTTGCTGATCTCCCTTCCGAGGACACAACCATGCAGGAGCAGTTCATAGAATTGTTGAATGACAGAGCTGCAAAACAGATCTTTCGTGAAATAAGTTGTAATGACATGACTTTTGGATTCAAATAGCACAGCTTTATCCAGATATTTCAAAGATGGCACTGAAATATCTGGTTCCCTTCACGACCACTTATGAGTGCGAGTTGGTGTTTTCGGGTCTTCAATCGATAAAAAGCAAACAACGAAACAGACTGAATGTTGCACACGATACAAGGGTTGCTTTATCCAGAACCCAGTCAAATCAAATATAGATGAGTTGGTAAAGCTGAAGCAAATACATTAATCCTCCTTTTGAACAGGTTTAATGATTTTTCTTTAATACATCTATAAAACAAATATCCTATCTTCTATCGGTTTTTTGGCAAATATATATGCGAATAAAGGAAAGAATCGGATAAAATATACAAAGAATTAAGCGCCACGTCAATGCCATAATCCCTTTCTTATACCGGACCTTACTTGCCACCGAACTTAATATTTGTGAAAATGGGTTTGAAAGCATAAATTACTAATGAATAATTAAAGTTTGGT
>NC_142929.1:133552021-133574521 GCF_046866305.1 Octopus bimaculoides
TTCAAAGACGACTATGTATGTATGTATGTACGCATGTATGTAATTATGTATGTATGTATGTATGTATGTATGTATGTATGTGTGTATGTATGTATGTATGATTATGTGCAGATTTGTATGTTTTGCTTTACGTATGTTTTTGTTTGTATGTTTTGTTATGTATGCTCTTTTACTCTTTTACTTGTTTCAGTCATTTGACTGCGGCCATGCTGGAGCACCGTCTTTTAGTCGAGCAAATCGACCCCAGGACTTATTCTTTGGAAGCCTAGTACTTATTCTATCGGTCCCGTTTGCCGAACGCTAAATTACGGGTACGTAAACACACCACCATCGGTTGTCAAGCGATGCTGGGGGGGACAAACACAGACACACAAACATATACACACACATACATATATATACATATATACGACGGGCTTCTTTCAGTTTCCGTCTACCAAATCCACTCACAAGGTTTTGGTCGGCCCTAGGCTATAATAGAAGACACTTGCCCAAGGTGCCACGTAGTGGGAATGAATCCGGAACTATGTGGTTGGCAAGCAAGCTACTTACCACACAGCCACTCCTGCGCCTATGTATGTATGTATTTTAAGGTTTTGCCTTGACGTAGCGATACTGGTAAAGTGTGGTTAGAACTTCATAAGCGTTTGATGAGTACAGAGCGAAGTATGAAATTAAATAATGACAAAGGAACAGGAAATTATGCAATGAACTACATTAATTTACGGCTATCACCTTATAGCCTCCTTGGAGCTCCGAGGGAGTCATAAGGTGATGCGCAAGTACTCAGTTCTATGTGTACTGCATCTATAGCAGAAACAGCTGTAAGATAATGAAGTTCATTGTATAATTTCCAGTTCATTTGTCATTTATTTCATTTCATATATATATATGTATGTATATATGCATGTGTATGAGAGAGAGAGAGAGAGAGTAGGTATATTCATGTGTGTGTGTATTCCTGCGTATACATACATACATGCACGCATGCACACATACATACATACATTTAAATATATATGAGCATGTCTAGATATGCAACTATATGCATGACAAGACATGCATAAAGCAAAACATACAAATCTGCATATATACATAAGTGCATACATACATACATACATACATACATACATACATACATACACACACACACACACACACACACACACACACACATACATACATACATACATACATACAAACGAAAATACCTTATTGTTGATGTTGAAATTCCAAAGGAGCCTTGAATCCAGGTTAGAAACTGACTCTTTCTCTATTGGCAAAAAATCTTGAAATAAAACTGAACAATGACATACACACATACATATATACATGCTTACATATATACATATATACATACATGCATATAGTAACAGATTAAGGGAGAATAGAAGAGAAAAACGGTAGAGGAGAGAAGAATAAAATGTCTGTGGATATAACTGAAATTCTTCTTTGTACAAGACTGGAAAGAATTCAACTTAGAGATCAATACATACGCACACACGCACGCACACACACACACACACACACACACACACACACACACACACACACACACACAGGGTGAAAGTGATAAAACGGAATGACATAAAATTTTATGCAAGATAAACATATGCATCATACAAATCCTTTCCCTTTGAATGTTTTGCGTGTGATTCCGATCAAGCTACACAGTGCAAATGTCTATGGTATAGACATATACATATCTACATAAATCCGCGCGCGTATGTGTTTGTGTTTGTTAGTGTGTGTGTGTGTGTGTGTGTGTGTGTGTGCGTGTGTGTATGTGTGTATGTGATTACTGTATACATGTAGCATACACATACTCACACATATACATAATGACTCGCTTAAGCGGTTTCACATGAATAAATTTATATTAAAATACAGAAAGAAGAAAATACATATACAAAAGTTAGAAATATTTACATTTTTATGTAAACTTGCTTCTGGCGATTTAGTGAAGCTGAAATGAGTGGGAAAATATATTGCAATAATTTCTATTAAAATTCATTTTTCCTGATATCGTTTCTGGAAGCCTACTTTTTTACACATCGTTTTTCTACAAAAATTACAAAATGCGGATCGGAATGTCACCAACGTTCCGAGCCGACTGTTGCACTTGGAAACATTGACAACTCTTCAGAGATATTAACCGGAAGGGCATAGCCTTTTTCTTTTACAGTGAAAATGATTATATAGTTCTGGTTCGCTAAGTCATGATGAAAAAGCGGAATGAAAAAGTGATGAAAAGTTATAGCATTTTCCAAAAAGTTATAGCATTTTGTGTTTTCGAATTCAGGAAGGCAACTGATTGTGCGAACATTTTCGAATAATGCACCTCTCGGTCAAGTAAAACTTGCAATGACTACTTCCTTTCAGATCTGGCTCAGGCTGTTTCAGAAGATTCCAGTTGCTTATATTCGGGGTTTCTTCCTCTTTTAATCGCCATATATAACTGGGTAATATTGTAACTTTGCACCTCACCTTGACTCTAAAAGAGGATCTGTGATCATTTAAGTTGGCTTTGAAGGGGTTCTCAATTGCCCAACCATATTTCTGTGTGTGTGTGTGTGTGTGTTGTACAACACTTCTTCGACTTCATAGACCACGCTCTCTGTGTTCCATTGGCCATTGACTGTGCACTCACTGTTAAACCAACGTTTGCGTCCTATCATGCCTCTGCGTGAGGCTTTGGGAAATTCGCTAATGCTTTTTGCTCACTTTCTTCACTCAACGTTAAAACCTTCTTCCTTAGATTAGTGGATAGGCCTTTTGCACACTCGCATAGTCATAGGAAATTATTCAATATGTATATCTCAAAGGTCTCCTTCTGCTGTGTTCATGGCATGAAGTAGAAGGGACTATTTAACTAATAAACCTCTCCTTCTTTACTCAGGAGACAATTCTCACTAAATTATCGTGCTTTTTCCTATATGAGTGAAATAGACAAATTGTAACTGTATTATATTCGTTCATTCGGTAATGGTTAAATGACTGTGGATTCCATCATGTAATATGCATAATATAATGTACGTGACTATATCATTGTCTTAGTCCATATATTTTTGCATTACATTAGATTTGTCAGTCACACTTTGCTGAAACTACTGTAAAAAAAAAAGAATTAATGTAATACTAGTGTCTCCATTTTCCATTTATTATTAATACTCAACGACGGTAGAAAAATTTCTGGAATTTCCATTTTTCAAAACCTATGTTTCTAGCGGAGATTTTCTCCTTCATACAAGTTCAGATAGCTGTTGCTCGAGGAAGGGTTGCCTGAATTATCTGATCTCCTCTCACTCACTACATACACACACACACACACACACACACACACACACACACACACACACACACAAACGCGCGCGCGCACACACGCACACAAGGAAACACAAACATATACATATACATACGTGTGCACACCTGGAGATGCGTAACATATGCATATATACACAGATATCGACAGACGGACAGGTGGACAGAGATAGATCGACAGATAAATAGTCAGACAGACAGACAGACAGACAGATAGATAGATAGATAGATAGATAGATAGATAGATAGATAGATAGATAGATAAATGTACATATGCATATATATTTATATATATGTATGTATGGATGTATGTATATATATATATATATATATATATATATATATATATATATATATATATATATGCTCATTTCTATATATATGTGTGTGTGCGTGTCTGTTTGTGTGTGTTAGTATGTGTGTGTGTGTGCGTGTGTGTATGTTCATATATATATATATATATATATATATATATGTGTGTGTGTGTGTGTGTGTGTGTGCTTACGTCAGAATGTAACTTGATTGTTTTTCAAGTGTATCTGTTTTAGCTGTATTTATATATCATTCTATCATTGCTGCAAAATGGCGGTTTCTTGTGATTTTTTCCCCATTTCTATGAGAAAGGTTTTTGCCTAGAAAGGAAAAAGTGATTTTAAATCCCATAATTTACAATTATCCTATATTGATTAATGATAAATCCATATTAATCTTTCCGATTCAGGCCTATTAAACTGAGACATACCCGTTGTTTTACCGGATGTCATTAAAGACAGGATCCTCTTCATTCTGTATTGTTTATTTTGTCTAAAAATACCCATCTTATAGCTTGTCTGATATAAGTATTTCCAAAACTCATGCAGGGAGTTCTTATCTGCTAATTACTTTATAACCTTAGCTGATAGAAGTCCTTAAACTCATTGTATTATGTGTGTGATAGCATACCAAAATGGTGATTTCAAATATTATACTTTAATTTTATTTTACTTTCTTCTCGTCTTTTTATCTATTTATTTTTTATTTAGAGTTGTGTACGATAAATTAAGTACCCGACAAAATGCCTTAAAATATTGAATCACATCACTTCCTTACCAAGAGGTCCTTGACAGCTCTATCTGTTTCCTTCGTTCTCTAGTCCCTAAGTTCTCACTTGATTTCTGTCATGCCTGAAAATACATTTTCTCTAAGCTAAGACTGTGTAGCCAGAGAAAATATGGTTATGTAATAGTTTCTTCTAAACTTCCTTTTATTCTTTAGTTAATGTATTTTACTTCATTATTTGCATTCAATTGTTTCTCGTGGGAAGGCTTTATTCCTATGTTAACGTCAAAAATATTTCGTTCTTAAGATTGAGTTTTAGGCTTTTCAGCGACGCTGCCATTTTATTTATTAAATTTTTTTCTTTTTTCATTCTCTGCTTTGATTCTTTGCAATTGCCTTTTCAGGTATAAGTCCCGTGGGAGCTTTTCTTGCTGTCGTTTTAACAAGGCTTTCTGAAGCTTAATTAAAACTGAGATTTTGGCTTTTACATGATTTCTGTTCCTTAACATTTCTCCTCATAACTATTTGTTACATCAACCTCTTCTTCCATTTTGAAGGCGTATTCCACATCAACAAAACAGCTTTTTCTTTTGCTCTGTTGCTGTTATTATTATTAATAGATGTTGTTGCTATCATCATCATCATCATCATCACCATCATCACCCTTTTATTATTATTATCATTATTATTATTATTATTATTATTATTATTATTACTATCCTCGGCGGAATTTGAACTCAGAACGGAAAGACGGACGAAGTACGCAAAGCATTTTGTCTGGCGTGCAAACGATTCTGCCAGCTCAACGCCTAAATAATAATAATAATAATAATAATAATAATAATAATAATAATAATAATAATAATAATAATAATAATAGTTGTCTCAGTGAATTTTCTTTCCTTTTTTCCCCTTTTATTTTTCGTTTTCTTTTTCAATTTTTTTCTTTTTTTTCTTCTTTCCTTTTTCTCTGTCTTTGTTCCCCTTCTTTTTCTATTTGAAATTAACAATCCGGTATGTTTATTGTGATAGCCTACCAATGTTAACAGTGAGGTTCTTTGCCCTAGGTGCTGGGAAGACACTCGGCAAGAAATGGAAACAAAATTGAAAAACATGTCAATAATAATAATAATAATAACGAATCGATAATTATTAAACTTCTTGCATAATCTTTGAAGAAGTAAAAAAGAATGGAATAGAATTACAGTTCATTGAATGATGTTCTTTATTATATACATATATTCGAGAGGTTGAATATCTAATTTGGAAGACGTGGACGTTGGGTTTGTAATAGTATGAAACTTTATGCCGTATGCTTTACAAATAAACAATCTGGGAGCATTTCCGGATGCAATGGAGGTTTTGATGTGGAAAATTGGTGATGATATTAGTGTACTTAGATCTGTTCGCTGAAGCATTTCACACATTACTGATAATTTGAGAGAAAATCGTATTTCTGTTCGAGATGAAGTGAGGCTGTTTCTATTTATCATTTGGTCACGGAAATAGAGAAAATCATAGACAGTTTTTAAGTTATCCTAGAAAAGAAGTTTCTGAGATTTTTTATCAAATTTATTAGGTTTAACCTTCATGTTTTAGTTCTTTGAAAACAATCGTAGATGTTAAACTGTGATCGGAAGAGTATTGCAGAGAAATATTGCGGCTGGGAGACAGAATAGAGTAAAGTAATTTTAATTAAATATTCTTGATTTACTGCATAATGTTATCACCGACTTTATCCTTTGGTTTTCATGCAGAGCATGTCCCGAGACAATTTTCTAACTAGCCTTTAAGTATTAAAGAATCTAAAGAAAGATATACAGTGTAAATGTCAGATGGAGTGAATAATATAGTAATCTCCTTATTATTAGAGACCGTTGTCAGAAAGCCGGCTTCTATTAAGAGAATGCTGTGTTGTAACAATAAAGGAGACGTAAAGAGAATTCTGTGGAAAATAATTTCAACATATATTCTGTATTATAACGAGAGCTGTATGAGGTTTATAGTCTACAGTGGAGTTTATATTTTATTGAGTCGGTTGATTGATTTATATTCTGCATCAAACTGTATGTTAAGGATGGAACAGTTTGAATTATTATGACATAAGCAATTTCAAATACATTAACTTTATAGTCTAAATAATAATTATGTAGTCGATCGCATTGGCCAGTCATTCAAAGTCAGTCCAATGTAATTCAGAATTCAACCATTTCATTAATCCTAAAAGAACCAATAACTGTCAACTGTCTTCAAGAGAATCGTGAATATAAAAGCAAACACAAATTTAACTATGAGTATATTGTATGTATTTGTTCGCCGTGTGATTAAAGCATTCGTGGCATCTTAAGCAAATCATCCCACAACAACTGCTAAAGTTCAGGCGAAACCCACAATAAAGTATTTCTCCCACATTTGGTATAATGTCGCTGCTATACAGACTTACAGCTTAAACGACAATCAAATAAAGCAACCCACTTAACTGGCGCATACCGATCGCTGTGCCACAGGCGTGATATCTCCTCTCTCTGCCTTTTCTATATCTACTAGAATTTTTATGGAGGTGAATGACATCATGTCACTTTCTTTCAGACGGTCCCATTTAATTCATCCCTCTTCTCATTCGCCACATTGTGTTTACACTTCAGGTTCTAGCTACTACATCCGGTCCTTCATTCTCTCCCTATAATTTTCTTCTGTGCTCATGGTATTTGTTCTGCAACCGTTGACAACAGTTTAAGTAGAACGTTAACTTTCTGGTTGATCTTGAAGAGCCTATGCAACAGTGTCATTTTCCATAGATTTCGAAGTTAAATTGGGTCGACATGAACTGAGTGAAAGACCATCAGACGAACTGCACTTGCATTCGGGTGGCACACTTAATCTCACAGCATTATTGACACAACCGCCCCCTCCTTGGGTATTTTTAGTGAAGTCTATTATGTTGAATTGACAGAATCGATAAAGAGCCAGATATCTTGCGGTTTTGTTTTGATTCATTAAATTCTGAGTTCAAATTAAATTGAAGGAAACATTACCGTTCATCCATCTGGGATAGATAAATAGAGTAACAATCAAATAATGAATCAAAGTATAATCAATTGTCTCTACTTCCTCAAACTTTATATTTGGGCCTATGTTAGACTTTATGCTCCAAGCATTCAGAACGTCTCCAGACAATATCTCTTAATGTACTGCTTATTATTCCAGCCACATAATAAAACTTGGTTAACTCCTTCCCTTGTCCTATCAGTTTTGGAGGATGTACAAAGCCGTCATGAGCAGTTCTTTGCCTTTTTTAAGCAAGTTATAATATGCGCACATGTCTTTCAACTTTAGTGGAAGAATTGTCAGATACTACTTTCTCACCTCTTTCTCTCTCTCTCTCTCTCTCTCTCTCTCTCTCTCTCTCTCTCTCTCTCTCTCTCTCTCTCTCTCTCCCTCTCTCTCTTCTCTTTCTTTCACATTCAAATTTCTTAGGGTATAAAAACAAAATTGGAAATATAAAAGAATATGCCAAATAACCGAAAAATATTTTCCAGTTTGATATATGAATATGTTTTATGTGTTATGGAAATAACGATTTGGTAGGCTTTTTCAATAAAACATCAATCATTTTACATTCCTATAATTACATTATACTCCATTATACTATATCATACAGATGCATTTTTATATGTACGTACAGGCATATATATCTCACTTTTTCTTTTCTGTTCTTTATATATATACATATATATAAGTAAATTTGTGGGTGTACATACTTTATTAATGCATTAATGCATGCCAATGTCTATAAATATCTGTTTATCTCCATGTCCACATCTATATTTGATATGAACAATAATTATATAAGATTGATTATTCAAAAGAGGAAATTATTCTTTTTATTTAAATACCAAAATCGGCAGCCCTTAATTCTAAGCAGCTATGGATTTTACTTGAGGAATCATGCTATATCGAATATTGGTAGGAAATTGTTAGTATTCTTTCATTACTGATTTTATATGCGTATTCTATGATGAAAGAAAACTCAACGACAGCAACTTTATTTTTCGCGTATTTTATCTATTTCTAGATTATTTTCTAGTAAGAACATAAAATGCTATTACATGTATATATATATATACGTATATATGTGTGTGTGTGAGTGTGTGCGTGTTTATATATATATATATATATATATATATATACAGAGAGAGAGAGAGAGAGAGAGAGAGAGAGAGAGAGAGAGAGAGAGAGAGAGAGAGAGAGAGAAAGAAAGACAGAAAGAGAGACAGAGAGTGAGAGACAGACAAACAGACAGACAGATAGATATACATAGATAGATTTATATATATATAAATATACATACATGCATACATACAAGCATACACGTATATAAGGGGTTAGAGTGTATCAGTATGGACATATATTACGTGTACGTTTGTATTGTATATATACATATACATGTATATATTATGTATGCATGCATAAATATGCATACATGTATAATATATATATGTATGTGCGAGTGTCTTAATACACAATACACACTAAATACATGATTTATTGTGTACATCAGTCTTTTTTTCTCTCCTTTTTCCTTCTTCTGGATATTTCTCTTATCTCATCTCATTGTCATCCTTGTTTTGTTATTACTTCATCGTTTTAGTCGTCGTTCATCAGATTTGCGTGCGTGCCTTTCGTTACTATTGTTCCCAGCACACTGGCGTAGTTGCCTGTAGCCCAATACTCTCTGTTCAGAAACATTATCACGAGCAAAGAAGATCAACCATCGTAACTTAAAGTTTTACAATGGCTTCTTTTAGATTTTTATCGTTCGTGACGAGTTAGCGATCAGAGTTCTGTCAGAGTTAGCTACGGGCACTAAAGGGGAATAAAAAAAAAAACATACAGCTAAGCTGTTGCGAACCACGTAATATGTTTTAAAGATTTCTTTTCAATCCTCACCACTGTTAAAATCTCGACCTCTATAAGCACTAGTTCCTGGGGCATCGTTAAAACCTCGGTTGCTATAACTATTGAATTCTGGAATCTGCAATGTCTGTCGTCAGTAGGTTAATATTTCTATACTTCATTTTTATTTACATAACTGGGTGTTATTGAATAAATAAACATGATGTACTTGATGATAGTTGTTAAGTTAGCGTTAAAATATTCACTGCAAAGAGTATTATAAAAACAAGCTAGAAATAATTATGCAGTAAGATGGAGATAGCAATGTTTTATGCATTTCCTAATTCTGATTTGATTTCAAATTTTGGCAGAAGGCCAGCAATTTCAGGGAAGGAGTAAGTTTATTCCATTGACCCTAGTATTCAACTGGTACTTCTTTTATCGACCTCGAAAAGATGAATGGCAAAGTCAACCTCTGTGGAATTTGAACTCCGAACTTAGAGACGGACGAAATGCCACTAAGCATTTTGCCCCGGCGTGCTAACGATTCTGCCAGCTTATCGTCTTTATTCAGTTACTAATATTAAATATTAAATGTCAACGAATTGACTAATAACAAAAGAAGGGAAATAGAACCAGTATGTGTGTTTCTTATTGGCATAATGACCTTCCCGAGATACTATAAGATGTGTATCAATACATGAGTTCATATCAAGAAACTTCTGAAAGAAATACAAAAGCAAAATATCAAATTTTTCCTTAAGTACGATAGAGTTTTCGTGTATATATACTGTCACGGATTGCATTACGATGCATCAGTAGCCGTTTGTTATATTTTCAGTCTGAAATAGTTATTAGCAGACGTATATGTCTATATTCAAATATTTATTGTTAGCTTATAATTTATTCATATTATTTGAGGTAATTCTTGTCTATGAAAGTTGTTAACATCCCCCTTAAAATACTGTTGCAAGAAATAGAAATCATAGGTCTAGCAAAGATTTATAGAAGATGATCTTCTGGGAATGAAAGACTGCGTGTAGTGTTTCTTGTGGAGATTAAGGTGTGAATACAATATCGCTAACGAGAGAAGGGACGAATGAATCGGAATTCAACATGAAATAAAAATGATCTGCAATGACCCCTATTCTAATAAATGTTGTAAATACCTTGACCGTTGGACTGAATTTACGCATAGAATATAATAATAATAATAATAATAATAATAATAATAATAATAATAATAATAAAGTTAATGTTTAATATATACAGTGAATAAAATTATTAATACTTTTCGGCATAAACCTGAATTTTGACAGACAGATAAACAGACAGACAAACAGACAGATAGATAGATAGATAGATAGATAGATAGATAGATAGATAGATAGATAGATAGATAGGACGTGAGTTTCTTGTTTTCTCGTCCCATTTGTATGGGTCTATTATAAACAGAGAGGAAGCGTGTTTTCTTGTGTTTTTCTCCGTTTGGGGTAGAAAATGATTTTGCACTTTCTTTTTCCTCAGGCAAAACATAACATCTACTGAAATGATAATAAGGTGAGGTTCCCACAAAGATAAAAGCAACATTTATGCGGCCATCAAAAATAATTCCGTATATTTTTTAAATATGTACAGCTGAAAAAAAAAGAACGTAACTCTTAGTTAGATACTTGTTTCTTGACATATGCAAGTCAAAATTTTAATAACAGCTTCCCAAAAAAAGAAACGCAGAATATTGGTCGATTATTAAGAGAAATAGCAAAATCAGAGATGTTTTACGTGAGATAGTGCTTTTAAGTTTGAGGAAAACATTCAGGAACTAGCAAGAAGGCAGGTAACCCCTATTTTTCGCAAAATAGAGAATACTTACAAAACCAATACACTTAGAAGAACCCCCGGTTGGCATGTAGATGGCTGTGGTTTCATTTCATTTACCGGAGTAGGACATATGGAGGCGTGTATCTAGTTTACAAGACCGAGAATGAGATGAGGAGATTGGCTGAGTTGTCGCATTATTGCGAATGCAAAGGTCACAGCCAGAAACATTGATATAACATTTATCCTTAGATCGTTACTACCTTTGCAACTCAGTCGGAGCAGTTGGAAAGAACGGAGATAAAAAGAAATAACATGCGGTGGGATTAGAACTGTATGGTCATGCAAGTCTTAATGAACCCTGCTCACTACCTACTAATCGCAAAACAATATTCTGGAGTTGTGCTTTATTGTGAGTAGAAATGTAAGACATTAGACTGTGATGTTATGTAGAAAATCCAGTTGCTATATGAGATAGTAAGAGCTACTGGAGTAAGGCTAGACAAAAGTGAAAAACAATCCCTAAAATGAAAACAAAGAACGGGAAGAACAAAATATAAGAAATTAGCCATAAACAAGGATGTATAAGACACATGAGGAAGAGATCCTTCCCATAGGAGACATAAGATTTACGATACGCTAAACAACGAGTTTCTGATAGAACTTATGGAATGATTTAAGATGATGAGGGTTATGCGTTGACTCAGAAGAATGAAATAGGACAAGAATTGAAAAGATCCTCAAATGATAGACTACTTGTGAAAGGATATCGATAGTTTGTTACAATATGGAACTAGCCTACACATGACACGTAGAATGTCATATACACATATAGTTTATAGTAGCCCTGTAAAGGCGCGTGGATTAGTAATTGGAGTTTGTTATATCCTTGAGCAAGAGACCTTATTTCACGTTGCTCCAGTCTACTTAGCTGGCCAAAATGAGCTGTACCTGTACTTCAAATTCTGTCACACTGAAGATCCCTGATAACTACGTTAAGGGTACGCGTGTTAGTGGAGTGCTCAGCCATTTGCATTTCATTTGCATTAATTTCATGAGTAGACTGTTCCATCGTTTCGTTGAGCTGAAATACCTGTCGTCGTAAATGATGAAGTACCAGTTGATGTAGTAGCCCCAGTATCTAACTGGGGTTACTATAAATGCACGTAAGTATGAAAGACAAATTTACCTTGATGAGGTTTGTATGGGAAAATAAAAGGGCTGTAACTAAATAGCACAAAAATTTGATCCGACCGTGTACCGATTTTACCAACTACCATCCTTTATCTAAAACATTGTTGATGGGTTTCTATTGATATTTTTATTTTTTCCTTTCAAATAAGTTTATCCCCTGTACTTGAAATCATAAACTACCTAAATGTATTGTTTTGGGATTATATTTTACAGATTATGCAAGACATAAATTGGAGGCATTGGCTCGATATCAAAGCCACCGACGGTACGTACTTTTTCACTTAATTCATATCAATCTAAAAGTACTTAGATTTGAAAGCTTACATGTTTTACCACAAAGTATATTTTTAAAATAATTTTCTCTCGACGTAGACTATGATTTCTCTGGTCATAAACAGAGACTTAGCAACTATTTGTTAAAGAACTGGTGGGCTCTGTGAAACAAATGGTAAGCTCTTGTTGAAGATGCCACTTAAATAAAATCTTTAGAGAAAGCTTTTGTTATATGCCAAAAAAAAGTTATTTTTATATTTTACGAAAGCATAAAAGAAAAAGAAAATTTAATACAGTACAGTGTTTAGTTTTCGTCCTCTTAGTTTTGAGTTCATATACAGGGTTTCGCATAATAAGAGATACAGATTTTATTTGTAATTTACAAGAGTGCGAGTAATGCTTGTCTGGTATTCCATCATTAGTAAACATGCTTGTTTAAACAATGTTCCATCACTATGAGACACCGTGACCGGGTCGACCGTATCTTTCATGAAACAGATATAAGTAGTTTGCAGGAACAGTATGTTTCTCTATCTCTCTTGAATATCACTTTGAATAAAACCAAAACTCGCAGATGCTAGATATAGTAATGCCAAACGTTTCATCTGGAAGAATTATAAATTTAGCTCACTGAAATTTACGATTCTAAGATGTTCATATGATATTTTCTAATCAAACATATGATAGGAAACGAGAACTTATTTGAAACCATGGATCTCTTTCTGGCTAATATATGAGAGAAATAGAATTTTCATCTAGATTGGACGTCATTTCGTCGCCAATAGAGTTACTACATTTGATAGCTTTCTCTAAAGTTAGGAAGCAACCGCTTTCTTATTGCAAATTATATTTTGTGTATTGCAAATTACATTTGGCTTTCGTTGACTCGAAACAAGCTTTTCGATCTGTATCGAAAAATGAAATATATTTTCCAGCTGAGCCATACTAGATTAGCGACTGAAGTTAACCTACCATTTCATGGACGAAATCTGTGTTTGTATCATCTAAGTGTGTGTATGTGTGTATATTCGTGGATAATTTTACATGCTTTCTTATTTGGATATGTGTATGACTATGTGCGCGTACACACACACACGTATATATATATATATATATATATATATAAGAGCGAGTTAGAGAATGTTTATGGAATAGACGTTGTTATGGGGGTGGGGATCGACTATCATTCTTTTTTTCCAAGCTAAATAATCTTTTCTTCTTGTCGCACAAGGCCAATTATTACATCGATCTCAGTACTCAATTCGTATTTAGTTTATCGACTCTGAAGGAATGAAAAGCAAAGTCGAACTCGGCGGAATTTGAACTCAAAACACAAAGACAGACCAAATGCCGTAAAGCATTCCGTCCGGCGTTTTAATGACTTTTCCAGTTCATCAACTTTACGTTAGATAATCCTTTCTACTATAGGCACAAGACATAACATTTGCGGGGAGAGGGTAAATCGATCATATCGATCCCAGTACTAAACTGGTACTTAATTCATCGACCCCGAAAATATGAAAAGTAAAGCCAACCTCGGCGGAATTTGAACTCAGCACGTAAAGACGGGTGAAATACCGCTAAGCATTTTGCCCGGCGTGCTAAACATTCTGCCAACTCGCCCCCTGACTTTATGCTAAATAACGAAAAGAATAATATACATCAGTTCACCAGTAATATCGATTCCAAAATTTGGCACATGGCCAGCAAGAGGAGAAGGATAAGTCGATTACATTGATACCATTGATTAACTGGTAGTTATTTTATCGACCCTGAAAGGATGAAAGGCAAAGTCGACTTCAGCAGAAATCGAGTGTAAATGCCGGTAAGCATTTTCCCGGCATGCTAACGATTCTGCCAGTTGCTGCCTTAATTTCACCGGTAATATCAAAGCATTGAATAGCACAACATTGATAGAGTGTCAGACAATAATCTAATGTGTCAGACAATTATATTTAGTTATGTCAGACAATTAGTCAGACAAATATATTTAGTTATGTCAGAGTGTCAGACAATTATATTTAGTTATATACCTTTCCAATTTAGGGTTAAACCTGTCCAAACTGTCTTTGATCATTCCGGCCTTGAAATAAAATATCTGTTAAATATGATGGGTGATTTAGACCCTGCTCTAAATTTTGTACCTGTTTGTGTTAAATGTATTCAAATTTTTAATCTATTCCCAAATCTCTGGTTAACTTTATTTATAGTGTGTGCACATGCGCTCGTGTGTGTGAGTGTGTGTGTGTGTGTGTGTTAAACTACTGAACAACAATAATCACCAGCATTTCTCTTTTCTTTTCCATAGACGAAAACAAACCGAAAGAACGTGCTCCAAATGGCGTGAAACTTGCCAGCCTTGGTCCAACAGCAAAAGCAAGTGCTGCGATCCTAGCAGTTTAGTATGCAAGTGCAACCTTTGGATGCAGAATTGCAGATGTGTGAACAAACTTTGGGGTGGATAAAATATTCATTTACCGAACAGTTCGACATGAAGAGCTAAATATACCGGAAGAAATATAGTAGTAATTTTGCAAATCTATTTTAGTAAAGTAGTATCTCAGCTACTAATTTTCTTCAAAATGATCTCCGAATTATTTCACTTAATTTTAAATAAAATAATCAATATATTTAAAAACAAACATCAATCTAAACCTTACCGGATGGGAAAAACTTACGAAGAAGCGATAGAATAATATTTTTCGCATTGTAAACATACATTTGTTAGAAAGATCCTTTGTTGTTTGAAATGCAATAAAATGCCTCAAAATATCTTCTGAATGCTATTTTATATGAGTAAAGAAACAAACTCTTGTGTTTTATTAGTCATTATTTGTTTGTTATATATGGATGTTTAGCTAACACCGCAACTTTAGGAGGTAAGCTTTCGCTGCATCAGAATTGATTTCACTTTAAATATACTCTACCGAAAATGTTTTTAAACTCAGTCTGAGACTCATACAACAACATTCTTCATATAGATAAGCCTGAAACCATCTTTCCATGATAGAAGTGTATGCATGTATGTATGTATATATATATATATATATATATATATATATATATATATATATATATATATGTGTGTATGTATATATATATATATATATATATATATATATATATATATATATATATATATATATATATATATATATATATATACACTTCAAGTATGGTATTTTCCTCCAAAATGGAGTCGATTATCAATATTCCCAAGCGGATCACTTGAAAATTGTAGAGATCCCGTTGCATGAAACGATTGGTTACTTTGCTAATCCTCAAATAAAGAATGCGGGGTTGAGCATCCATTATCACTGTTCGATATTCCTGAAGTTTATCACTCAAGTATATATGAGCATGTCTTGATATGCAAGTATATGCACGAGAAGACATACATAAAACAAAACATACAAATCTTCACGTATACATACTTATATATATATATATATATATATATATATATATATATATATATATATATATATATATATATATATATATATATATATATAAAAATATATATATACATATACATATATATACTTGGAAAAGGTTGCGTGGCGTACGATCATATAATAATATAAATAGTATATAAATATATGCATATATCCATACATATATGTACATACCTACATCTATATGTATACATACATGCATATATGGGTACAGGACATCAAAAAAACAAACGTTAAACAAAATGAAAAACGAAAACATAGGAAACGAACGTTTTTCGAACAACTAAAAAAACAGAGAAGCGAGACATGCAACATAAAGAGTATACCCCTTCATCAGTTGTCCCTATTTCATCTACTCCGCGTACGAAGGCAAGGACAATACGCGACTTCGTTGAAACAGTCCTTCCCGCAAAGCAAATTAAATAAAATTTGGGATTTTTTTGCGGAGGGTGAAAGTGTTAACAAGATCAGAACAGTGAGAACAAGACAGTAAAAACAAACGGTGAGGGCTTTGGAGCCAAGACGATAGAAAAATTATTATGAACGCTAGGTAGACGAGCCATGAGGAGACAGGAAAAGCACGTCTTTTCTTTAGGAAGGAAGTGGACAGAAAGAACGATCCCCTTTCGTCACGTGTCAGCGACGCGTCTTGGCTCACCAGTAAACCAGTAATACACCAGTAATCAATGACATATCTCTATACGCTATTGAAATGAAATAAAAATATGTCCATATACATGCCAGTTTAATTGTTACACACTTTAATACGAAGATACTGAGGCCTAATACAGAATGCTCATTTGGTTATGTTCGGAATTCCCTTGCATTGAAATAGGTTTTAGTAATCAAATCAGAAAGATGAGGATGTTATATATACATCCTTACGGCCTAGCCACTACATGTATAAAATGTTCCTCTCATAGAAATCGGAAAAGTTAATTATCTATTGATGGGAATCTCTGATCCCGAAACAGTCAATAACCTAATCCTATTTATGTTGCTAGTACAGATGTTAAGTGGGTGTTGTTTGTCCTTTATAGAGAACTTTTATTGTTCAGTAATTATAATCATTGCTCGGATTATACGCGAATTATTAATATCATCATCACTATTATTCTTATTCTTATTATCATCATCATCATAATCATCATCATCATCACCATCACCATCAGTAGTAGTAGTAGTAGTAGTAGTAGTAGTAGTAGTAGCAGCAGCAGCAGCAGCAGCAGCAGCAGCAACAGTAGTAACAACACTGGTAATAGTAGTAAGGCGGTAAACTGGCAGAATCGTTACTGCGCCGGACAAAATGCTTAGCGGCATTTCTTCGGTCTTTAGGTTCTGAGTTCAAATTACGCCGAGGTTAGTTTTACCTTTAATCCTTTCGGGAGTCGATGAAATAAGTACCAGTTGACCACTGTAGGTCGATGTAAACGATTTACCCGCTCTTGATCTCGCTGGCCTTGAGCCAAATTTTGAAATCATCATCATGATTATTTTCGTATACACACAACAGCTTAGACTGTTGGAACAGAAAACATCCTAACATCGGGCTACAACAAGTAACCTTAGATGCCAAAAACCCTTTTAAGTATCCTAGCTGTCCCTAATAACACTGTTTTCTGGAGCTGTACTAAACTGAGTGTTATGTCTACTCCCTCTATCCATCTGTTCAAATCTTTAGGGACAGTTCCCAATGCACCTATAACTACTGGGATACATTTTACCTGGACTTTCTATAATCTCTGTAATTCAATGGCTAGGTCCTGGTACTGTACTATTTATTTTACAAATACAAAGAATTAGTAGTAGTAGTAGTAGTAGTAGTAGTAGTAGTAGTAGTAGTAGTAGTAGTAGTAGTAGTTGCAGCAGCAGCAGCAGCAGTAGCTCCTGGGGTTTTGCATGCGTAGCGGGCTTACTACCTGCAGAACTACGGCACCATGTTATTCGGTCTTTTCAGCTATCTAATACTTTCCTGATTATTCTGGCCTTGCCAAGGAGGCAAACCTTTTGTAACAGTTCTGCTGGGCACTATTCCAATTTCCTTTATTTTCCTCTTGATGCTTTCTGATACTGTTCCCAAGGACCCAACAATAATTGACACTATCTTCGCCTTCTTCATTTTCCATAGCCGAGCTATTTCGTACTTAAGCGGGTTCTATCTATTTATCTTTTCGTCTTCCGTCTTGACTATTCATGGGTCAAAGTGGCATGCAACATCAACTATATAGCATATGTGGTGCACCTTGTCCACCACCACCTAGTCCCGTCTGTTATGCTCAAGCACCTGACCTATTTGGATAGAGAAATCCCAGAGGATTTTGCTAGACTCCGACTCTGCTACTCTCTGCGGTCTGTGCTCATACCGCGTCTTGCCTCTCTCCGGCCTCCACTTTTCACAGGTTTTTGCTTTGTATTTGTACAAGTAGACTCCACGTCTGACTCAGAGACCTCAAGCGACAAGTTAGAAGTTCAAGCTGGTATTATGACTAGGATGCCAGATTATTATTATTATTATTATTATTATTATTATTATTATTATTATTATTATTATTATATGAAACCTCACAGCTTATTTTGCTGAGCCTGATGGAAAGTGTCAGCTGTCCACAGTCAATTCTGTATACTCAATTCTGTATACTCAAGCAGAATGTTTACATGTTCCCGTCCCTCTTTCCACACCTATCCCTTTATCATAAACACAAGTACAAGATAAGCAGTACGCAGGATAGGAGCTTTGTGGCTTGTGTTATTGCTGTAAACGCTTCCTAAGTATTGACAAAATGTATGGCATGGAAGATTACTTTGCAAACTGGCAAGTTATGGCATATTTGTAGAGCCTTTACCGTTGCCAAACCATTCCCAACAGGAAAAAATCTAAAAGATTTTGTGAACGGTAATTCCTTTAATATTTATGAAATCAACAGACATACTTCATGGACCAGCTAATAGATGTTTTCAGTAACCTAACAGGCTTGTGCAAATGGTTTATTGTATATATTTCAAAGACCGACATAGTATATTTCTTCTACCATCATGAAGTTTCTTCTCTTTTGATGAGAGAACTGTTATGAATGAGTCTCCCCGTTTCCAAGACTTAATTTTAAATCTAAGAATCGTAGTTTTTAAATTCACGCCGTTTTTGAGTTTATGTGCACATTATGTTTGTTGCTAAGATAGCGGATGAAATAATTAGCAAGTTGTGCCTTACAAACATGTTCATAACACTTGAAGCTCTAATATATTTCTACGAAGGACAGAGGTGCCTAAATCGGAGTACTCTTCATATATTTGAACAATTTTCTACAGACATGTGCTGAGCACTCATCTTAGAATGCAGAATCGAATATGTAATCAGGTTTGAGCTATTTTTACTCCAACCGCTCTGTCATCGATGGAATGTCGGAAGTATAGTCCTTTTCTTTCCTTACTCCCATGAAAGCTAATCAAATTAGTTTCATTCCTTGGTTCTGCCATCACGAAAATCTCTCATCAGAACTTAGTTTGCTAAATTTAGCGAATCACATACAGCATACATGGATATCTCACAAACACACTGCAAGTTCCAGGCACGATTTTTTTCCGGAACTGTTGAATTGCAGAATAAAGTTTCTAATTGTTTCCTGTAGACTATGATTCTAATGTTTTTAAATCTAGGGCTATCAACTACATTACATGGTATTGGAAATTTTACCACCTCATAATATTTCGCTTATTAGCTCATTTATTGTCATCTCATCGTTGTTTCGTTGCTATCAGTTCTTTTGCTATCTTTATATTGCATTTGAATGAAATACTTTATCAATAATTCTAATGCCATCTTTTATTTACTCTATGTTATCATTTTTTTTATTGTCAGCTTTTCTTTTGTATCTTAAATATGCATGTATATATAGAATTCTCGTGACATTCACCTCTTTCCTTTAACCTGCTATCGAGAACAGACTTAATAGTTTTATTTGGATATAATGAGAAAAAGAAACATTCTAACAAGATTTGTTTCTTTCTCCTGTCGTTTCGCCAATCGTTTCAACCGCACCTCTAAGAACAGAGCTTATTATTCACAAAGAACAAGATAGATTGACTGCGTGACTCACTGTATAGAGGAGAGACCGGTCGTCAACTAGTTAATCGATTCAGAAAACGTCTGTTTTATTAGACGTCCGTCACCAGAATATCAGATCATCTAAAGTTCGCTACTTCAACTTATATACTTCTAAGTAATTCTCCATCTCCTTTATTATATTCCACCACGACTCTGGTGTCTCGACTGCAATGAGAACAGAAGATATCGGCATTTGTAACACACATTCACACGATCTGAATAACTGCCTTCCATTCTTCTAGCCGCCTATACACACAACCACATACGCTTGCATACACACAACACATGCCTTCCAAAAGAAACACATACCCAAATTATCACCAAGCATATATACATAAACACTATTCATACACAGAGACACACATAAAATACTCACACATAGACATGAACGCGCGCAACTCTAAATATTTACATACACAAACACAAGCATACAATACTCCACCCCGCAACCCCAACACTACACTACACTTTTTACGTCTCTTTTAGTCACAGTTTGCTTATTTCCCTACTTCACTTTTCTGCCTGTCAATACACTCCTCCCCCTCCCCCTCCTATTTCTTCACTTCCTTCTGCACATGATGTGAGCTATTAACAGGAACACGCGGCTTTTACTCCGTTTGTTTTAATCGTTTTTCTTTTCATCTTTTTCTCATTTAGCATCTTACGCTCTGTTTCTTCTTTAGAGCGGAAAAATAAAAAAGTATTCATTGCGAACGTTATTTTCTTTTTGTTGTCTTTCGTTCTTGAAACCTTTTCGTCCTAAACGGTAAAAGCATTGCCTAATTAGATTGATATCCTAATTACATTAATTTCCATGCCAATTTCATTTCCCACTCATTTGTTTATGGATGGATATTATAAATGTATTTCATCAATAAATAAGTACTTATTTGTAAATAGTACTCTTATTTAATTAGTCAATTAGTCAAATTATTCAATAAGAAATATATATGGTAAACTGACGAAAGAAAAATAATAATAATTTTCATGGAGTATGATGAGTGCAATTTGAATTGATCGACCAAAAAATCATTGGCTCATCAAATATCACTGAAGACGCTTGTGTGGGCATTAGATCTTGTTGAAATGTTTTCTACAATAAAGATAGTTTATGGAGAATTAGTTTCTGGAGAATGTTTTTATATATATGTTGTATGGACATAAGTGCATGCAACGAATTCATGGCAGTTTAAGCAAATGTCATCTATTGCAGCTTGTTGACTAATGCCTTGTCCGTAGAATTTGGTACTAAAAAATTGCACATGTATATATGTAGCAGATCCCTTATTCAAATTGAAACTGGATTCTTTTCAAAATAAGCTTTTAGTAAACAACAAAACAAATATTTTCAAATGACTTCACGAAAAATATAACCAATGGCGCGTAACAACAATACATCAAATTCTTTGAGTGACGTCAGCAAAAACCTGATAAGTTATGGCTGTGTGATTAAGAAGTTAGCTTTGAAACCCTGTGGTTTTGAGTTCAATTCCACAGTGAAGCACCTTGAGTGTCTTCTACTGTAACCACAGGCCGACCAATGCCTTATGAGCAATTTGGTAGGCGGAAACTGTGTGGAAATCCGTCCGTCTTGTGTGTGTGTGTGTGTGTGTGTGTGTGTGTGTGTGTGTGTCTTGGTGCCTCCGTGTTTGTCCCCCATCAACGCTTGAAAACTGATGTTAGTTTGTTCCCATAAAACAGCGGTTCGGCAAAAGGAATAAGTAAAAGACTTTAATATAATGATGGGACCGATTTCTTTGTGTTGAAAGCGATGCTCCAGAATGGCAGCAATGCAATGAATGAAACAACAGACAAAAGAAAATGCTAACAGTAATTCTTTGAATCTGATCAAAACAACTCACGAATGCGATAACATTAACACAAATCTTTCCAGTGAGGTTTGTTGGCAATCGAGAATTAGTGATATAAAACAAACCAAACTCAAACCGGTCAGTCGATCACTGTGTCAATGAGCAGCGAGCTGATTCCGAGAGAGAAGTTATTGACAAAGTCAACAGAAGCTGCAAACGAAATTCTCTCTCTATTACTGCCACCACAAGGCCACCAGAACTTCTGCCATGCGAACGAATAATTTCAGCTGATCCTATTTTAATAATCTGACTGACAGCAAAATATGAACGCTACACTAGCTAACCATTCTAACATTCATCACCACATAGAAAATCTCTTCATGATATTGTGAAAGCACTCTGTTGATTCTTTCTCTTTTGTGCTACACTGGACCGTCACGTTTGGTTTTACTTTCTAAAGCAACAATGACTCATATTCATTTCCTCACCTCTGCTTCATACTATTGTAAATAAGTTTTTGGCATTGTGTCCTTTACATCAAAAATGTAACTGATCGATAAACAGACTTGAATAAAATTTCCTGATTTCC
>NC_142929.1:133777021-133797021 GCF_046866305.1 Octopus bimaculoides
TAATAGAGAAGACCTATTGCTCAGTAACATTGTGTTTTTACTTTGAATAATTCCTGGTAGGTATTGAAATAACAAATAAAGATATAAAAGGAAATTTTACCAACCTGTCACTTTTCTCCCCACCCTTCACCTCTCTCTTTCCAGTCTTTCTTCTTCTCTCTTTCTCTTTCTCTGAGTGATTTTTTTTTCTTTTATCATACTAGCAACCTAATGATCTTTTCTTATCTTTGATCTTGGGAATTGGCATAAAGGTTATGTATCTGATCCAGTCAAATTCATGGCTGTCTGGTTCAACATTATAGAGTTCTGAATTTAATTCCAGCTTACTTCACATTTCCATTCAGTTTACATCATAAAAACAACTTCAGTATCATACAAAGGTTAATAACAATAACCACAACTCTACAGAATTTCAGCTTATTCCTGATCAAAAGAATTTTTTTTTTTTTTGAAAATATGACTCTTGTTTTAACATCTACTTCTCCAACACTTGCATGGGTTAGATGGAATATGCTGAGGCAGATTTTCTGCAGCTAAATGCTCCTCTTGTTGCCAACTCCCACCTGCTGTTTCCATTTCATAGCACATGCATGCACATACATACTTAAACACACACACATGTGTATGATGAATTCCTTTCACTTTACATCTACTTGATTAATTCACAAAGCTTTAGTCAGACTGGGCTAAAGAAAGAGACTCTTACCCAAGGTTCTACACAATGAGACTGAACCCCAAACCACCTGATTTAGAACTATAAGAATTGGATGAGATATGACGGCTCGGCCATCTCTCCCCAATTCTTATATTAATCATTAAATCCAGAAATACAACAACACGAGGGATAACGGTAACAACAGATCAATAATTTATTCTAGGTTGGTGTAGAGCCGTTTCGTTCCTGGGTGAACAGGCATGCTGCTAGAATACCAAGGAAGCTTCGACCACATGTCGGCGGCGAGCTGAGAGAGCACTGGGAGATACGTGTTGTCCATGCGTGCCCGGGTACTTCCGCTGATGGCAAGTCCCTTGCACATGCGCAATGGCACTTCCCAAGATGGCGGCCACATGCGCCACTACAGAACCAAGCTTCTTAACAACACAGCCATGCTGCATTTTATGAAAATATATCAGTGATTTATACAGGAACAAAGCCATTGTTTTGGCAGGAATGAACATAATTATTGGCTGTAAATTCAATACATTTGTGGTGTTGTTTCATCAAAAGAGAAAGTCAGTGCCATTATGACTTGAACCTAGAATGTCAATATAAGGAGTCTGTCTTAGTCGATATTGATTTTTATTTGCATCATTTATGTACAGGCCTGGGCAAAGTGTTTTCTGTGAAAAACTAGAAGTTTCCTGTGTATGCAAGTCTCTCCTCTCTATGCAATAGATGTTGCAAAAGAAAGAAAGCTGTTTTAGAGTCAAACACAGCTTGGCACCGGTGTCACAGCTACAATAAACAGGAGGATGCTGAAAACCTACCTCTGATGGACACTTGTTAAATTTTTAGTGAAGTCATTACTAACTCTCAACTTGTTAGTGTTATCTTGCCATTAATTTACAATAAGTTTTCTTAGCCACCATGAGACTGCAGAGTGTGATACTTTGTCAAAGATTTTTTTCCAGGCTAGTAAATACAGAGTAGCTTGCCCTTTGGTAAGAACTTCTCCAGTAGCTGTCTTGCTTGGAAAAGAGCATCGGTAGAACTTGTCCTAGTACAGACCTCCAAGTGTAACTCCTCTAAGTTAATTTTCTTGCTAACTATAACTCTCTGCTACTAATTAGTGAATCAGTTTGATCCTCTGTAGATACTTCTTTATAGAGCATCTTGCCTGTCTTTGTAGCAGTTTATGATAATAATGCTTTGCCAGCCCTTGAGAATAACCCATTCCTATACTGTCTGATTGACTATGCAAGTATCTACTGTGTGTCCTATTTTACCAAACATTTTAAACCATTTCAGTGACTATTTTTTATAGTCTAGCTGTGTCTTCATAACTTCAATGGTCAATTCAACCATTTAGCCACCAATTTCAATAAAAGATGTCTCATCATACAATCTCCTATTCCTTCTTCTCATCTAGAAATCTCTTACAGTAGCATTTTCATGCTTCTCAGTTTCATTAAGGGTGAGTGTGTTATTGTCTTTACAGCCACACTTTTCACCAATGCTGATTCAAACTGATATGTTGCTTTGCAATCTGGAATAGCTACACTGCTGACCTTTTATATCACAGAACATTGCCAAGTCTCTTACTTTATATTTCTTTCCTTAATAAGTACACCTGATATGTAGCTTCCTTTCTAGATGTCTGATATTGTCTCTTGCTCTCCACTCTCTTCCATTCTTTTCTGGCCTGTCTCTTAGCTTTTATGGTTCTATTTACAGCATCATTCCACCACTATATCACCTTACAGAACTTGATTTCTGTACAGATCCATAGCAATCATAATAAAAAATTATTTAAGGATTAGAATATGAAAATGGAAAACTTGACCCAAGCAAGTCTTCAGAATGTGCTCAGTTACAGATATTTCTTGCTTTCATCATCATCATCATCATCATCATCATCATCATCATCGTTTAACGTCCGCTTTCCATGCTAGCATGGGTTGGACGATTTGACTGAGGACTGGTGAACCAGATGGCTATACCAGGCTCCAATCTAATTTGGCAGAGTTTCTACAGCTGGATGCCCTTTCTAAAGCCAATGACTCCGAGAGTGTAGTGGGTGTTTTTACGTGCCACCGGCATGAAGGCCAGTCATATGTGTAAAACATTTCTTGTATGTATTTCAACTGAGAGGCTATCTCGTGTGTAGTCTGTAACTTCCCACACATTCACAAATACATCTACACACTTGCTCATATATGCACTCCTACTTGCAGGTACATGCACACACACACACACGTGCATGCATACCTGCATACACACACATGCATGCAAGCATATACACATGCACACATGCATGCGTGCACATGTGTGCACATGTGTGCACACGTACACACACACAGAGAAGAGTCTCATTTGCCTACATTAGTAAGATCAATGATCGAAAAGTTGATGATTTACATTTTAGCCAAAGTACTTTGGTGGAAAAACTACCTACATCTTGCTAAATCAATTCAGCTAAATGTAAATAGGTACTATGTACCTGTGCAGCACCCTTAAAAAAAGTAAAAGCAGTAGAATTCATAAAAGTTTTAGTCAGCCTTTGGTGGTAAGTTCAAGTATGAGCCTGAAGAAAGTTACAAAAAATGTAATTTCAAAACCCAGATTCTGGCTAGAACCCTCTTGCATCTTTATCAGACTGCAAAAGATTTCATCTGCTTGTAATGGTTGCTGTGCAACTGTCCATCCCATATTAAAACAAATCAAGTGAAAACACTCAGTGACATCCCTAACAGTCTGGCTACTTTTCCTTTAAGGCCCTTCTGACCAAAGAGCTGCCAATTTCAGTAGCTGGTCCCTCTGTTGGTTCTACTTTAGGTAGTTTCACTCTTTTCTATGCATTCTCCATGTTCAGCAACTTCAAACAGTAATATTTCCATCCACCATTTTTCCAGCTTCAGAGAGTGTAAGTAGTTTGTTATTATTATGGCCACATTTTCCCAATGTTATCCTAATTTATTTTGACACACTGCTTTGCAGTCCAGAACATTGATAAATGTTTTACTCTCTTTTTCTCTTCTTGATAATTGTATCTGACACCTAGTTTCTCTACTAACTAACTGAGATTATTTCTTTCTCATCACTTTTTCTCAGTTTTCCAGGCCTTTTTCTTAACTTTTATAGCTCTGTTTACCATATCATTCCATCACTATATCATCCATTTGCTCAGAACGTTGCTCTCTGCATAGATTTGTAATCATCATGACAAAAATTCTCTAAAGGTGATGAATATTTCACTTGAGTATAAAAGGTTTCACAACAATGATATGACATATTTGTATTTAAAATTTAAAAACTCACTCATAAGGTTTAGATACTCTGGAAGACTCTGTTTCATTATCACCATCATCCATTGAATTTTCACTATTCTCTGGTGGTATGCACATTTTGACTATGTTTTCTCTGCCACTGCCATATTTAGTTGGTGTTGCTGAAATTAAAACAAAACATAGTGTCCTTCTTGAAATAGTAACTTATATTCATTCCACAATCTGTAAATGATAAAACATTGAAATATCACAAGCAACAGAAATTCATTGATCAAAGTATTAATTTTATAAGAAAGGTTTAAGCTTTAAAAGGACAAGGCCTTAAAGATGCAGAAGCAACCATACATAATAGGTGCAGGAGTGGCTGTGTGGTAAGTAGCTTGCTAACCAGCCACATGGTTCTGGGTTCAGCCCCACTGCGTGGCACCTTGGGCAAGTGTCTTCTACTATAGTCTCTGGTCAACCAAAGCCTTGCGAGTGGATTTGGTAGATGGAAACTGAAAGAAGCCTGTCATATATATATATATATATATATATATATATCAATGAAAAATATTTCAATACAAATGTATTAATACAAATGTATCAATTTCCAGCAAAAAATAGCCCTATAAGGGTATATATATAAATTCATAAGAGTAGTACAACAAGGTACCGATATTTACTGGATATTTACGGCTTGGCGTTCGGGCGAGTATACTTGGCATTGATGTAGCAACATTTGAAATGTTGTCTAGGTGAATGCAGCTGATGAGGACTAATCAGATTTACGTTGTGAAACATATTTGAAAAGTCTGAAACCTGGGTACTGCATTATCCTTAATCTGGGTTGTTCATTTTCTAATGTTCTTCCTAAGGTAAGACAAGTTTTTCATGTTTTGTTGCACACACACATTTTTGCCAGTATATACGCAGTGAAGCTATACAATAGCGTCATATTTATATCGATTGCTATTGTCCAGTAAATATCGGTACTCTTATGAATATATATATATATATATATATATGTATGTATGTGTGCGTATATGTTTGTGTGTGCCCCCCCCCCCTCCAATCACTTGACAACCGATGTTGGTGTATTTACATCCCAGTGACATCCCTAACAGTCTGGCTACTTTTCCTTTAAGGCCCTTCTGACCAAAGAGCTGCCAATTTCAGTAGCTGGTCCCTCTGCAAAAGAGACTGATAGAATAAATACTAGGCTTAAAAAGAATAAGTCCTGGGGTTGAGTTGCTTGACTAAAGGTGGTGCTCCAGCATGGCTGCGGTCAAATGACTGAAACAAGTAAAAGAATACTGATTTGACATGTGATATAAATGAATGACTCAGACCAGATGGAAATATTCTTGAATTATTAGAAAATAGTCCAGGAGGTGAAGCAGAAGACAAGATTCCATGGAAAAAAGCAATTAAGAAAACCTTCAAAGCAAAAGACACCATAGAACAGAAATACCTGGACAGATGTTGTATTGCAGCCTCTTTTCACACCTCATTATCTATAAAACCCATCATTCTCAAATCTATTTAAAAAACTAAGAAATGCAACCTGAATTTTTTCCAGAACCACTCAGAGGACATCATTAATCATTAGAATCACTGGTTACCCACAGCTAAGATCATTCCAAGGACTTTCTGTTCCATCTGCTTTTAATGACAACAAATTACCACACTTCAACATACATAGCTTTAATAGAAGTGGCATCCTGGAGTTATCATTGATAAAAATAATGCAGCTGCATGACTGCATTGGTTTAATATTTATATCTTTTACTCCATTCAGTCATTGGACTGTGGTCATGTTGAGGCACTACCTTCTTTATTATAGTAAATTAACTCAATTCTAGTATTCATTTTATTGATTAATACTGGCAAAATCATTAGCATATTGGACAAATTATTTAGCAGCATTTCTTCTAACTCTTTATGTTCTGAGTTCAAATACCACCAAAGTCAACTTTGTCTCCCATTCTTTTAAAGTCAATAAGATAAAGGACCAGTCAAGCACTGGGGTCGATATGCTAGACGTGCTCCACTAAAATTGCTGGCCTGAAGGTTGAACAGCAAAGACAACAAAGGAAGGATTTGAACTCAGGATGAGAGACATAAATGAAGTGACTCACCCAAAGTATTTTGTCTACCATTCTGCCAAGTTTGATATCAACCCTTCTTACTAATATCAATTAAGATTAATGATGTCTCAAAGTCTACTTACTTGGTTTATTTGTAGTTTCAAACAACCCTGGAAGAGAAGAACAGCTATCCTCTCTGTCTAGTATACTGTTGTTTGTGTTGATAGGTCGGTGAAGTGTCCGCTTCTTTAATAGACTAGTACGGCGTCCAACTCGGAAGAAATTCGAAGCATTGGAATTTATTTGACATGATTGGCTAAATCTTTGACTGTCTTGCATATGCATCCTCCACGTAGCTGTTGAATTGACTGATGGTTCTGCAGACTGACATCTCCATAGGCACTGCACAATGGTAAATATGATTTAGATAATGGCAAGCATCTTGGGAAAAGAGGCAAAACAAAAAGAAGAATGATGATGTTATTGCAAGCATGAATGTAGCAATAATAACGATAATGGCTATGTGTAAGTGGTGATGCTGCTGATGATGATGACAACAATGTCAATAATGAAGATGAATTCAATTTTGCTGAAAGCAAAATGACAACATAAACACAAAATATTCAACTGTATACGAATACAGATTAATGCATACATTTTCCAGAATGACAAAAATATCTGCCTGAGTTCTTGAATGCACTTTAACCTCAATGATTACAATAATTTGGACATATATATTTCATATACATACATACATACATACATATATATGTATGTGTGTGTGTGTATATATATATATATATATATATATATATATATATATATCATCATCATCATCATCATCATCATCGTTTAACGTCCGCTTTCCATGCTAGCATGGGTTGGACGATTTGACTGAGGACTGGTGAAACCGGATGGCAACACCAGGCTCCAATCTAATTTGGCAGAGTTTCTACAGCTGAATGCCCTTCCTAACACCAACCACTCAGAGAGTGTAGTGGGTGCTTTTACGTGTCACCCGCACGAGGGCCAGTCAGGCGGTACTGGCAACGGCCACGCTCAAAATGGTGTCTTTTATGTGCCACCCGCACAAGAGCCAGTCCAGGGGCACTGGCAACGATCTCACTTGGCTTGCCGGGTCTTCTCACGCACAGCACATTTCCAAAGGTCTCGGTCAGTAGTCATCGCCTCGGTGAAGCCCAATGTTCGAAGGTCTTGCCTCACCACCTCAGCCCAGGTCTTCCTGGGCCTACCTCTTCCACGGGTTCCCTCAACTGTTAGGATGTGGCACTTTTTCACGCAGCTATCCTCATCCATTCTCACCACATGTCCATACCAGCGCAATCGTCTCTCTTGCACACCACAACTGATGCTTCTTATGTTCAACTTTTCTCTCAAGATACTTACACTCTGACGGGTATGCACATTGACATTACACATCCAGCGGAGCATACTGGCTTCATTCCTTGCGAGCTTACGTATGTCCTCAGCAGTCACAGCCCATGTTTCACTGCCATGTAGCATGGCTGTTCGTACACATGCATCATACAGTCTGCCTTTTACTCTGAGTTAGAGTCCCTTTGTCGCCAGCAGGGGTAAGAGCTCTCTAGACTTTGCCCAAGCTATTCTTATTCTAGCAGTTACACTTTCAGCGCACCCACCCCCACTAATATCTTGGTCACCCAGATAGCGGAAGCTATTGACTACCTCTAGTTTTTCTCCCTGGAATGAGATAAAAGTTGTTTCCTGTTTGTTTACAGTGTTTATTGCACCTGAACATCTGCCACATACAAAAACTAACTTTGTAGTTAATCTGCCTTTGATATTGCTGCACCTCTTACGTGTCCATAGCTTGCACCGGGTACATCTTATAGAGTTATTACCTACTCCCTTTCTACATACTGAGCAGGGCCATCTACCTGAAGGGGTTTGTGTTTTATCTACCTTCCTACTTATTAGGATTTGGGTTTTAGCTAGGTTGACTCTAAGGCCCTTCGATTCTAGTCCTTGCTTCCACACCTGAAACTTCTCCTCTAGTTCTGATAGTGACTCCGCAATTAGTGCAAAGTCATCAGCATAGAGGAGCTCCCAGGGGCAACCTGTCTTGAATTCCTCTGTGATCGCCTGGAGGACTATGATAAATAGGAGGGGGCTGAGGATGGAACCTTGGTGGACCCCTACCTTTACCCGGAATTCATTACTGTACTCATTTCCAACCCTCACCTTACTGGCAGCATCTCGGTACATGGCTCGCACAGCTCTCACTAACCATTCTTCTATCCCAAGTTTCCTCATTGACCACCAGATAAGGGATCGGGGGACCCTGTCAAAGGCTTTCTCCATGTCAACGAAGGCCAGGTACAGAGGTTTATCCTTGGCTAGGTATTTCTCCTGCTGCTGTCTCACTAGAAATATGGCATCAGTGGTGCTTTTACCTGGCACAAACCCAAACTGCATCTCATCTAAATTGATTCGCTCCCTAATTAGTTGGGCTATGACCCTCTCCGTAACTTTCATAACCTGATCTAACAGCTTGATGCCTCTGTAATTATTTTTATCTAAAGCGTCACCTTTACCTTTGTAGCAGTTGACTATGGTGCTGCTACACCAGTCATTGGGTATGACTCCTTCATGTATCACCTGGTTCATAATACGGGTGACTAGGCTGTAGCCAACACTGCCAGATATTTTGAACATCTCTGCAGTGATTCCTGATGGGCCGGGGCTTTCCCTGTCTTCATACTCTTAATTGCTTTATCTACCCTGGTACTGTCAACTCGGATAGCTGGTCCCTTTGTTGGGTCAACATACGGCAAGCTCTCTTTCTGCCATTCATTCTCTTTATTAAGCAATCTATCGTAGTGGCATCTCCAGACCTCTTTCTTTGCAGCCTCATTTAGTGCAAGTGTACCATCATCCATGCGAACACATTTCTCTCCTACGACATCACTATTTTCTCTCCTACACTGTCTTGCAACACGAAATACCTCGAGTCTTTGGTCCTCACGGCGCAGAACATTGGCAAATCTTTTCTTATCTGCTTCCCCTCTGGCTAAATAAACCTGTCACCTAGCTTCCCTTTTGGCAGATTGGTACAATTCCCTGCTACCACTGTTCTTCCAGTCCTTCCAAGCCTGTTTCTTTTGTCTAATAGCCCCGTCTACCTCCTTGCTCCACCACCACGTTACTCTGGGTCGAGAGGAGACTTTACACCAGCCACAGATCTGGTCGGTGGCTCTCAACAGGTTGTCCCGCAGAAATCTCCAATTGTCTTCCACATTGTATGATGCTATATCCCCTTCTATTTCGTCAAATGCTTCAAGTAACTTGTCTCTAAGTCACTGTCCATTTTCAGGGTCTTTAAACTTCCATACCCTTCTCCTCCAAGCCGGTCTACTTCTGGGCAACCATATTGCCTTGATCTCGAAGTCGCTGACTACTAATCTGTGTTGGGGTGTACATTCTTCGCTAGGGAGGGTTTTGGCATTTATAAGCCTCCCTCTTTCTCTATTTCTGGCGAGGATATATATATATATATATATATATATATATATATACACATGTACACACACACACAGACATATATATATATATACATACACACATACATATGTCTAAAATATAGAGTAGAGTAAATTGAAAATGCAAAGTGTTTAGGCAGTCTGACTGCCTAAACTTTGCGTTTTCAGTTTTCTCTACTCTATATTTTTTCACCTTGGCTCTCTATGAACACTCCGTAAACAATGTTTTTCATTTATTTATTGTATTAACACGTATTTTTATATGCATATTTATTTCTATTTTTTATTAATTATCATGTAGTAAGATACGTACATTGATTTTTATTTTTATTCTAGACCTGATGAGTGACTATATTTTTAAATAGAATTAAATTTCGATCGATTTATTTTTGAATTGAATTGATTTTATCTATTTTAATATAGCCATGAAACACGCGTAGTCAACTTATTGCTATTTACCTTTCATGCTTTATCAATTCACTACTATTTACTTTCTATGCTTTATCGAATTCTTAGATTAGTATTTTTATAGTGTATTTTTTCTGGATGGTGTCATTGGGGTCTTTCATTATCTGAATTATATAATGGTGGTTCTTCTCTAAATTATATATATATATATATATATATATATATATGCACATTAAAAACTCTTTGTAATCATCATTTTATGTCTGCTTTTCGAAGCTGATGATATGGGTTAGATGAATTGTTGTGATCCAAGTCAAATCTTATTTGGACTTACTACTTTTCTGGAGAGAGTTCCAATCACATCTTGCACACACATTACATTTTGACATGAGTGATTCTCTTCCTACTGCTAACCACTCATTGGAGTGTACTGGGTGTATTTTTATCACGACACATATCAACACTTCCCGGGTTCCGTCCCATTGCGTGGCACCTTGGGCAAGTATCTTCTACTATAGCCTCAGGCCGACCAAAGCCTTGTGTGTGGATTTGGTAGATGGAAACTGAAAGAAGCCCGTCGTATATATGTAACTTGAAATGCCCGCCTCTTTTATGGATATATAGGGATGAACAATCGTCTATGTACTGTGCTGAATACAGGGTATGTCGATTTTTGTTTACTTTTATGTGTCTTGACCATACGTGTACTGATGAATAAAAGATGCAGTTTACTGCATAGTTTGCTGCATTAATTATGAAACCATTGGTTTACCGTTAAGTTAAAAGTTTTTAGGAGGTTAGCTATGAAAGTTGCATTCCCTCGCAATCGGTAAAAATGTGCTTATTTTAGTAGTTTTGACTTATGGAGTCCCTCTAAGCGTGAGGCATTATTGTATAGTAATGCCCTTATATAGATTTTATATATATATATATATATATATATATATATATATATATATATATATATATACCTCATTATAAGATGCATAGGGTATATAGCTAGCTTTATATTTAATTTCCTTCATACAATGGTGGTACAAAATATGTTCACATATATAGACACACAAGTTAGAAAGGGAACATTACCTCATGGTGATAGTGATTATGATACACAGCAACAACGATGATGATGATGATTTCTGGTCAAATCACATCAGCTTAGCAACAATCCTTTGAGTATTCAATGAATGTGTGCAATATAGAAAGCAAAACCCTATTGTGAAGACAGTATGTCTCATAATAAGGACATGAAAGCCACAACTGGAATCTTAATCATGACTGTTCCTTTTGTTCTCTTGAGATGATTAGTTTTTCCAATTAGAATGACTTGTTTGTTAATAAAAGTATTGAAATAGTAAAGAATAAACTGTTATAGAAACTGAAGTATATCAAATCCATGGTTACCTGTATTAAATTGGCTGCTGTTGGTATTTGACGATTAAAATGTTTTTGGCGCTGTTTCTGCTGAACCTTCAAAGCAAATCCTGAACCGAGAATCCCCTACAGAGAAATCAAATGTTACATATGGATATACAATACATATATGATAAACTCACACACACAAATACACACACACACACACACACAAAAACACACACATAAACATACATTTATGTGTGTGTGTATATATATATGTATGTATATATGTGTGTGTGTGTGTATATATATATATATATATATATATATATACACACACACACACACACACACATACTTGTATACATAGGTATATATATGTATATATATACTTTATTATAAGATACATAGGGTATAAAATTAGTCTCAGCAAGTTATTTTTCATGAAAACAATGTAAAAAAATCCATATAGATTATAAATTATTTAAGACTGAGACAAAAGTCCATAAAAGGGAAAAAATAATTGTGTGTGTATGCATGTGCATGTAAATATGTATATACATAAATACATACATACATATATGTATATATAGATAGATATGTGTGTGTGTGTGCGTGTGTGTGTGTGTGTTTACATGTATATTGGGTCATCCCATAAATAATGCGGTTTTTTTCAATTGCATGAATTAAAAGTCAGAGGAGAATGGGATAAACTACCTGCATCAACTTGCTATAAAAGCAGGCAGTAATTTTACCCTGTACTTACTTATTCTTAGTACAAATTTTGAAGAGTGCAGTCTGATTTTAACAGTTATTTTTTCAAAGCTATAATGGAAGTGACAAAGGAGCATATTCAGCAACACAGGGCTATAGTAGAAACTGAAAGAAATCCTTCGTGCGTGTGTGTGTATGTGTGTGTGTGTGTGTGTGTGTGTGTGTGTGTGTGTGTGTGTGTATGTGTGTGTTATGTATGCATACCACTGCCGCCGCCGCCGCCGCCACCACCACCACCACCATAATCATCATCATCATCATTTAACATCTGTTTTGCCTGCTGACAGGGTTTAGATGGTTTGATAGGAACTGGTAAGTCAGAAAGCTGCACCAAGCTCCAGTCTGATTTGGCTTGGTTTCTACAGCTGAATGCCCCTCCTAATACCAACCACTCCACAGAGTGCAACAGGGGCCCCTTAGATGCCACCTGTATGGGTGACTTTAATTTGTCACCATCATGGGCGTCTTTCACATGTCATTGACATGAGTGCCTTTTATGTATCACAGGCTCAGGGGCCAAGTATATGTTTGTATGCATGTTTGTGTCCTCTCATCTTGATATTGCATCGTCATCGTCGTCGTCATTTAACGTCCACTTTCCATGCTAGCATGGGTTGGACGATTTGACTGGGGATCGGCGAACCAGATGGCTACACCAGACTCCAATCTGATCTGGCATGGTTTCTACACCTGGATGCCCTTCCTAACGCCAACCACTCAGAGAGTGTTGTGGGTGCTTTTTACATGCCACCGGCACGAGGGCCAGTCCGGCTTTTGTGATAGTTGTATTTGAGTGTCACCATCATACAAGTGATTTCCTTCTTTTCTGATCTTCCATGAAAACATATCCTGTCATAGGGAAATATCACTTTAGTTGGAAACAGTTGAAAGTTAGCAACAGTAACAGTATCAAACCATAAAAAATCCGCTGCAAAAGATTTTGTCTGACCAATGCAAGCATGGGAAGTGGATATTAAAGTTATGATGGTAATGATAAGGATGATGATGATGATGATGGTGATGATGAAATACAATTTCAAAAATATCAGAGGACATGAGACTTATGTAACCTAGACATTTTCCTAAGTGTCATAAGTATTATAGGATATTTAACAGCAGCATACAGGAAGTTAGCTTTTTTTGTTCAGAGAACTTCACTTCACTGGTTAACCAATGTGAAGTGAAAAGACTTGCTGAAGCCAATGAAAATAAAACCAACTATAAATGTAATGGTGTAAGCTGAACAATTGTCTCTCTAACAGCATTTCCTTGATCAAAGGAGTAGTATATATAAAGAGCTAAAGTCCTAAGAGATGATAGCTCTACATACAAAACTTACACCATAACAACAAAAAATGGCTTTAGAAGAGATTTACTAGCACAAAATTTCTTTTTACTCTATTCAAATAAGTTTCTCAACTGAAAAAAGCTGGTTTGGCTCCTTTCATAATCCATTGGTCAATCATAGAAACATGGGTCCTACTATCATTCTATGAAATACTTGTTATGTATAAGTGGGAAGTATTTTGTCCTATTTCATAAGTGGGAAGTATTTTGGGTAAATTTTCAGATTAACACATGCACGATTTTCACTAGTGTGTTAGGGTTTTAGGGTCAGGGTTAGGGTTTTAGGGTTAGGGTTAGGGTTAGGGTTAGGGTTAGGGTTTAAGGTTAGGGTTAGGGTTAAGGTTACAGTTAGGGTTAAGAACGGAATTCCTTAACCCTAACCCTAAAACCGTAACCGTAACCGTAACCGTAACCCTAACCCTAACTTGTTTTCTGGATATCTAAACCTTAACCCTAAAACTAACCCTAAAACCCTAACCCTAACACTTTAGTGAAAAGTGTACGGGTGTTAATCTGAAAATTGACTGTATTTTGTCCTTTTTTCATACAAATCAGTTTTAAACTAAAAATCTGAATTACCTAAATGCCAGTGCCACCTGACCGGCTCCTCTTTGCCGGTGGCACGTAAAAAGCACCATACAAACATGATCAATACCAGTGCTCCCCAACTGGCTCCTGTTTGTTTCATAAATTTTTGTTTCATAAATTCTTGGTTTCTAAAATGGTTTTTGCTTGAAACTTGTTCTCTTTACTTCAGATGTTATAACTATATTATACTTTAACTCTATGTAACCCTGTTCCAATGCAACATGATTCTGTTTTATTTAACTTCATTTTATTAAATTTTAATGCTTTTACTGTTTTTTTCATCAACTGCCAATTGTATGAGCCAACAGTGTTAATTAATTCTAAATGACATAATTCCCGGTCCAATCAGTTCTGAATGTCTATTTGATAATTTACCAAATAATTATTCCTGATTTGTAAATAAATATTCATAAACCAATGTATTGTTCCCAAATTTTCCTTCTATCTGGCAATCTGTCACATGAAATTCAATAAAACACTACATACATCCACACACACATTTATGTATGTATGTATGTATGTATGTATGTATGTATGTATGTATGTATGTAATATTTTAATTAGATAGTTGAAAATGTAAATTTATTTTCTTTGTAAACAAGTTAATGACGGTAAAATTCAGAAATAACAACATTGTGCTGTTTGTTAAAGATCTAAATTCTTCAGACTGTATTCTACAAACTCTTTTACAGCATTATTAAAATTCGAGCATGTTTATATAGTTAATTACATTTAATGTAATTAAATATATTCAATTTAATTAAATTTACTTAATGTAATATTCTCTCTACAGACTATATTTTTATCATCCTAGCCATTGTTATCTTCTCTTGTATAATATGAGTAGCAATGTGGCTCCTCTCTTGCAAGAAACTGGTTCTGTTCTTGCCTCTTCTCTCTCATTTTACCTCCTCATCCTTTACCATAAAACTGCCTCTTTCTCTCTACTATAGCCCAATTCAATTGATGGGAAGCTATGTCTGGCAGGTTGCATGGTGATTTTATTAATGCTGTACTATGTAAAAATAACAAACTGTAAAAATACCAACCGTAAAAAGGTTGACATTAGTAAGAGTATCCAGTCAAGACCTCTGCTAAAGCAGACATTGGAATACGATGCAGTCCTCTTACACCAGCCACCCTATGCCAGCATGGAACATGATCATTAAACGATGATGATGATGATGAGGAGGAGGAGGAGGAGGAGGAGCAGGAGGAGGATTCTCTATGCTGTGTTGTACTTTTTAAGCTTCTTTCACAACATTCACAAATATCAGTTCAAAACAGAAAACTGATAAATTCAACTGTCAGTTTTTATGATCATAGACACGTCTGTAAAAGTTTTTTCAAATAACTATTTTATGACTCCTGAACACGTATATATATATACATATATATATATTCTCTCTCTTTTCATAGTTCAGAAACCATTTTTGTAACAAGTGTAAAATTGTTAAGATATATTTTCATATATTCAATTAAAATCAACTGGTATCATGTTGTATCATGTTTTCTGGATGTATATGTGTATATGTGTGTGTGTGATCTTCATCATCATCATTGTTTAACATCTGTTTTCAATGCTGGCATGTGTTGGACGGTTTGACTGAGGACTGGTGAGCCAGTTGGCTGCACCAGGCTCCAATCTGATTTGGCAGAGTTTCTACAGCTGGATGCCCTTCCTAACGCCAACCACTCTGAGAGTGTAGTGGGTGCTTTTATGTGCTACTGGCACGAGGGCTAGTCAGGTGGTACTAGCAATGGCCACGCTCAAAATGGTGTTTTTTACATACCACCTGCACAAGAGACAGTCCAGCAGCACTGGCAACGACCTCGCTCGAATGTGGATTACATAGATTTAATAAAGTGCATGAAAGATGAGTAGTACCTGTGTTTACAAGAATAAATTACATCAGAGAATCTATTAAGTAATGAGGAGTTATGAAGGTGAAGAATGGCTAATGATTCTTTTAGGCATAACTTACATTTGCCAGTGTTTGCATTGTATGAGGGAGCCTCACTTACAATGGACCAGGATAAGGTGTATGGAATATTTTGAGATTTAAGATTGTGTAAATAAGTTGCTAAGGAGGTTGATAATTTAGAACTTGGATTGGAGAAAGAGTTAATGTGTGCACAGTAGTGGCACTTGAAATCTACCATGTCGCTGATATATATCCTTACTTGGTGAGAGTGTGGTGTTATAACACAGTATTTGTAGATTACATTTTTGCATAGACAGGAGCCTCCAAGAGGGCATAGCTGAGAAACCTGACAACTGCAAGTTTTCCTACCTGCTATGTGGTTGGAATTTATTGCTAGTGAAGTTGAGCTCTATTGGTTCATTGTTAGTGGGGGGTGGGGGAGAGTCTGAAGTGCAATCTGTATCAATACTGGATTAGGAAGTGGTATTACAGCTAGTATTTGTTGTTGCAGAGGTAGAATTGTGGGATGATGGCTTGGATCTGGTATTATTTAACAGAGTGGGGTTACTAAGAGTTGTTATTGTTAATATGTGGGTTAATTTGTGGTGCAGTGTGAGAGTTTAGGTATTCTGAGGACTGGTGTTGGAGTTTGCATTTGTTTGAGTTGGCAATTATGGATCCCAAATTAAGTGTGGTGAAGTAGGAGATTTTCACAGATGATTTGTCAAAAATGGGATGGTATTTATGCTGTGGTAGAAAATTAGATTTTAGGATTTTAAAGAAGAGTTTAGGTAGAGATTTAACTTGGAGAGAGAAAGGTAGTGTGAACCACAAGGTTTCCCACTTCCTGGCCTTAGAATGTTTAGAGTGTGTGGTTGTAATGGGTTGATCAGGAGCAGGAGGGAGGCTTGTAGTTGTTTTAGGCTCGGGGTAGCCAGTGGGGCAGCTGAGTGCGATGTGTAAGGTTTTTTTTTTTTTGAGAGTTGTTGGATTGATGTAGAGTGGAAGTATTGTCCATAGGTTCAGGGTTAGTATTGGGAAAAAGATGTGCTGTGTTAGTTTTAAGCTTAGTGTTAATGATATAATAGACCTCTTCATGGAAGCCACTTATCTGGAGGGCCTCTGCTCAAGTTTAAACCTCTTGAGCCCTATGAAGTGTATTCTATATGGAGAATATCTGTCTCTCATCTATAAACCAAATATACATATATATATATATATATATATATATATATATATATATATATATAGTGCCCCTGGACTGGCCTCTGTGCAGGTGGCATTGAAAAACACCATTCAAGCGCATGGCCGTTACCAGTACTGCCTGACTGGCCCTTGTGCTGGTGGCATGTAAAAGCACCCACTACACTCTCGGAGTGGTTGACGTTAGGAAGGGCATCCAGCTGTAGAAACTCTGCCAAATCAGACTGGAGCCTGGTGCAGCCAACTGGCTCACCAGTCCTCAGTCAAACCGTCCAACCCATGCCAGCATTGAAAGCAGGTGTTAAACAATGATGATGATGATCAAATCGTCCAACCCATGCTAGCATGTAAAGCGGATGTTAAACGATGATGATGATGATGATGATGATGATGATGATGATGATGATGATGATGATGTTGATGATGATGATATATATATATATATGGAGACAGAGACAGACAGACTGAAGGATAGAAATTCCATAACTGTTTTGAAAAGAATTTCTGAATCCCAGCCCAATACAATAAAAGAATCTGTTTAGTGGTGACAGTGTGGTTTATTTGGCTATTGTTGTGGACATCAGCTGCAGTATAACTAAAGTTGTATACCAAGTCATCTTTTGAATAACAAAATATTTTAGTATTTCAGAAGAGATATTTTCACAATGTCAATACAATACCCAGAAAACATGACATAGCATTTGAAATATCATGTTGAATTTAATTCAATATATAAAAGTATATTTAAACAAATATTAGATTTCCTGCCAAAATGTTTCTGAAATATGAATAGAGAGAGAATATATATTCAGGAGTTATAGTTATCTCAACAATTTCTGCAGAAATATCTGTGATAAAACTGATGTCAGAGGATGTTGAGAAAAAGTTTAAAAAGTACAAGATTGCATAGAGAATATTACATTAAACTGTTAATTAAATTAAATATAATTAATTACATTTAATACAATTGACTATGTGAACAAACTCAAATTTTGATATTACTGTAAAAGAGTTTGTAAACTATATTCTAAAGAAATGAGATATTTAGCATATAGTACAATGTTGCTATTTCTAAATTAAGCCGTAATTAATTATATACAAAGAAAATGAAATTTACATTTTCAAATATTTAATTAAAATACGTTACAAAAATAATAATGGTGAAATTAACTAAAGAGTTCTAAAATAATTGTAATTGTTTAGTTGATCTGAATTAGGTGGAACAAATTAACTTTCTATTATAGGTGCAGCTATGATTGTTGGGTTAAGAGGATCACTTCACAACCACAAAGATTCCTGTTCATCCTACTACATTGATACCATGGGCAACTGTTTTCTGGTATATGTTCAAGTTAAACAATTTCTTGTGAGTAAAATTTCAATTAGTAACAATTGCACAGAAGCCTGGCTTGCTCCAGTCCACTCAGCTGGCAAAATGAGTAACGCTGCAATGGACTGGCATCCCGTCCAGCTGGGGAACACATACGCCATTGAAACCGGGAAACCAGCCTGGCTAGGCTTTAAAAAGGGCACAAATATATATACACATATGGATATATATATTACGTGCATGTGTGTGTTTGTGTATATATAGTGAAAAATATAAAAAGAAAGGAAATGCACAGAAATTTTATGTTGAATGAAATATATATATATGTATAATTCTATGAAATGGAATATTTGCATAGTCAACTTGTTTCGCTTGTGCTGATCATAACTAAGACATTAGTGATGATGTTACAATTTCGTGCTATCATAAAAAATGTTCATTCCATGTTAGTAGAAGGAAGGATATTTTATAAATGAATCAAGAAGCAACTATATATATATATATATATATATATATATATATATATATACACATACATACATACATACATACATACATACATATATATTGTCCAACCTAAAATTTCTGTGCATTTTCCTGTTTATATTGTTTACTACAATTTATCAAGTGGAAATTTTTTTCCAAAACTTTTTCACTACATATATATATATATTTACATGATTGAACGCAGCGTCTCACAAAAATTGTAAGTAGTTTTCGTAAACTTATCCTCCGACGCTACTCTATCTCTTTCTCTTTCTCTTTCCTTTCTCCCCCCCTCGTTCTTCCTCTATACTACTACGTATCTCGCCTTACCCCTCTTGTTCTTCCTCTGTTACTACTACGTATCTCTTTTTTCCCCCTCGTATTTCCTCTTTTTCTTTTTTCCTCTCGTTGCTCACCATTCTTCTACTTCCTCCCTTTCTTTCTCCCTCTACCACTCTCTCTCTTCCCTTTACACCGGCATGGTCACATGCTTCCGGTCAATAATCCTTTCCTTCCTTGGCTTTCGCCAAGTAACACACGCCACCACTTTGTCTCTCTCGGTTCCGGGCCTCATCGCGTTCATACACACATAATTTTTCTCGTCTGGCCGTAAAGCCTTTTCTGTTTGTTTTCCTGTCTTGTTTTTTGTCTGCCACTACATTCCTCCATGGCTAGATTTAATTTGCGTATACAGATTTAATCTGCGATCCATGGGACGAGCCGTTTTAACGTTGCGTCCTGCCCGAAGCTCGTCGAAACGCCGGTGTTAAAACGTGGGTAGCTGATGAAGTAGAATGTTCTCTATGTGGCTCGTGTGTTCTCGTCTACGTTTGTTTGTAATGTCCTGTACCCAGATATGCACCTATACATACAGGTGGATGTCGGTATGCACATACCTGTACGTATATATGCATATACTCATTTACTTTTATATATATATATATATATATATATATATATATATATATATATATATATATACACGTGTGTGTGTGTGTGTGTGTGTATTTGTCTGTCTGTGTCTGTGTGTGTGTACATGCACACA